>NC_137620.1:1509072-1745308 GCF_963280865.1 Gymnoscopelus braueri | reverse complement strand
AAATGAACACTGTGGTATATTTACACATGTCTATAATCAGTGAACAAAGCATTGATTCAAACCTGTTTCATAACCGGACACAAGGGTTTGCACTCTGTCCAATAGTATGTTGTCCAACATTTGTCATTTTACAATGAAAATTATGTACACTGACTCACACCCAAGAGAGTGTGTGAAAGAGAGAGCATGTTCACACGTCTCTACCCTTTTCCACTCCCTCCAAGGCATACACCCCCATATCTTCAAAGTCTGATCCAACCCTACAATCCCTCCGCTCAATCAGATCAGCTAACACAGCGAAACTGTCTGAACCTTCTCTCAAACACCCTGGACAAAGCTCCACACTTCCTAGACTCTTCTCGCTTCTCTGACCCCTTAGCTGAGAGAGAGATGAAGCAGGGACCAGCTGAGAGAGAGAGATGAAGCAGGGACCCCTTAGCTGAGAGAGAGAGAGATGAAGCAGGGACCCCTTAGCTGAGAGAGAGATGAAGCAGGGACCCCTTAGCTGAGAGAGAGAGATGAAGCAGGGACCCCTTAGCTGAGCGAGAGATGAAGCGGGGACCCTTAGCTGAGAGAGAGAGAGAGAGAGAGAGAGAGAGAGAGAGAGAGAGAGAGAGAGAGAGAGAGAGAGAGAGAGAGAGAGAGAGAGAGAGAGAGAGAGAGATGAAGCAGGGACCCCTTAGCTGAGAGAGATGAAGCAGGGACCCCTTAGCTGAGAGAGAGAGAGATGAATCAGGGACCCATAGCTGAGAGAGAGATGAAGCAGGGACCCCTTAGCTGAGAGAGATGAAGCAGGGACCCCTTAGCTGAGAGAGAGAGAGATGAAGCAGGGACCCCCTAGCTGAGAGAGAGAGAGATGAAGCAGGGGCCCCTTAGACTAGAGAAAGAGATGAAGCAGGGACCCCCTAGCTGAGAGAGAGAGATATGAAGCAGGGACCCCTTAGCTGAGAGAGAGAGACGAAGCAGGGACCCCCTAGCTGAGAGAGAGATGAAGCAGGGACCCCTTAGCTTGAGAGAGAGAGATGAAGCAGGGGCCCCTTAGCGAGAGAGATATGAAGCAGGGACCCCTTAGCTGAGAGAGATGAAGCAGGGACCCCTTAGCTGAGAGAGAGATGAAGCAGGGACCCTTAGATGAGAGAGAGAGAGAGAGAGAGAGAGAGAGAGAGAGAGAGAGAGAGAGAGAGAGAGAGAGAGAGAGAGAGAGAGATGAAGCAGGGACCCCTTAGCTGAGAGAGAGATGAAGCAGGGACCCCTTAGCGAGAGAGAGAGATGAAGCAGGGACCCCTTAGCTGAGAGAGAGAGAGAGAGATGAAGCAGGGACCCCTTAGCTGAGAGAGAGAAATGAAGCAGGGACCCCTTAGCTGAGAGAGAGATGAAGCAGGGACCCCTTAGCTGAGAGAGAAATGAAGCAGGGACCCCTTAGCTGAGAGAGAGATGAAGCAGGGACCCCTTAACTGAGAGAGAGATTAAGCAGGGACCCCTAAGCTGTGAGAGAGAGATGAAGCTGGGACCCCTGAGCTGAGAGAGAGATTAAGCAGGGACCCCTTAGCTGTGAGAGAGAGATGAAGCTGGGACCCCTGAGCTGAGAGAGAGAGATAAAGCAGGACCCCTTAGCTGAGAGACATGAAGCAGGAACCCCTTAGCTGAGAGAGAGATGAAGCAGGGACCCCTTAGCTTACAAGATTTGTGTTAAAAAAAATTGCTTTAAAATATATATATTCAAAGATTGCACATATGTTCACGATTTTTCTAAAAATGTAATAGCAGATCTACAAGCTCGTAGCGCGGCACTCGGTGTTGCGCTATGAGCTTGTAGATCTGCTATTTTTGAATAGCCAAAGGGCACAGATGCGATCCCGGATTGAAAGGGTTAAACCATCAACACTAGGTAAACTTGACCTTTGACCTCTGTACTTGGTCTGCCCCCCGCCCCCCCCCCGTAGTAACTCTGAGACCCCCTAGGGGTCCCGGACCCCCTGTTGAAGACCCCTGCAATACATTGTGCAGTATGGCTTTTGACCTTTGATCTGTAAAGCAGTCAGTACACTTTATAACGCAATCTGTTTATTGTCCATAATAATAATCCTTCTTCATGGCTCTGACAGCTGTCTGTCTGTCTGTCTGTCTGTCTGTGTGTGTGGGTGGAAGTGTTGCCTGTCGTTGGTTATGTTTGCAGGGCGACAGGGTTGTGTTTGGCTGACGGTTTCACATGTCTTCTAATTTCTAAGTAAAACACCACATCCACACACACACACACTCACACACACTCACACACACTCACTCACACACACTCACTCACACACTCACACACTCACACACACACACACACACACACACACACACACACACACACACACACACACACACACACACACACACACACACACACACACACACACACACACACACAGATCAGCTAAAGGTGCTATGCTCCTCCTCACATCATGTGACCAAACGCTCCACTTCCTGTTTCCACGCTGACTTGTTGTCATGTGACATGATGTGGCTGACAGAACATTCTGACATGGTTTAATGTTCTCATTTGGTTCATTTGGTTACCTGGCATCCTATATAGGGTCTTTAATTTCTAAATCCTAAGCGTTTTCAGGTGGGACAACCTAATAACCATTTATGTGTTATTAACCTAATAACCATGTGTTTTTAACCTAATAACCATGTATGTGTTATTAACCTAATAACTAGAGATGCACCGATTGAAAAATCCTTGGCCGATACCGATTACCGTTTTTTTTAAAGTCTGACCTGCTGATACCGGTTTTACCGATACCGATTTTCTATCTAAGAACTAAACAACTAACTAGAATTTGTTCAGGCCGAGAGAGAGAGAGAGAGAGATGAAGCAGGGACCCCTTAGCTGAGAGAGATGAAGCAGGGACCCCTTAGCTGAGAGAGAGAGAGATGAATCAGGGACCCCATAGCTGAGAGAGAGATGAAGCAGGGACCCCTTAGCTGAGAGAGATGAAGCAGGGACCCCTTAGCTGAGAGAGAGAGAGATGAAGCAGGGACCCCCTAGCTGAGAGAGAGAGAGATGAAGCAGGGGCACCTTAGATTAGAGAAAGAGATGAAGCAGGGACCCCCTAGCTGAGAGAGAGAGATATGAAGCAGGGACCCCTTAGCTGAGAGAGAGAGACGAAGCAGGGACCCCCTAGCTGAGAGAGAGATGAAGCAGGGACCCCTTAGCTGAGAGAGAGAGATGAAGCAGGGGCCCCTTAGCGAGAGAGATATGAAGCAGGGACCCCTTAGCTGAGAGAGATGAAGCAGGGACCCCTTAGCTGAGAGAGAGATGAAGCAGGGACCCCTTAGATGAGAGAGAGAGAGAGAGAGAGAGATAGAGAGAGAGAGAGAGAGAGAGAGAGAGAGAGAGAGAGAGAGAGAGAGATAGAGAGAGAGAGAGATGAAGCAGGGACCCCTTAGCTGAGAGAGAGATGAAGCAGGGACCCCTTAGCGAGAGAGAGAGATGAAGCAGGGACCCCTTAGCTGAGAGAGAGAGAGAGATAGAGATGAAGCAGGGACCCCTTAGCTGAGAGAGAGAGAGAGAGAGAGATGAAGCAGGGACCCCTTAGCTGAGAGAGAGATGAAGCAGGGACCCCTTAGCTGAGAGAGAGATGAAGCAGGGGCCCCTTAGCTGAGAGAGAGATGAAGCAGGGACCCCTTAACTGAGAGAGAGATTAAGCAGGGACCCCTTAGCTGTGAGAGAGAGATGAAGCTGGGACCCCTGAGCTGAGAGAGAGATTAAGCAGGGACCCCTTAGCTGTGAGAGAGAGATGAAGCTGGGACCCCTGAGCTGAGAGAGAGAGATAAAGCAGGGACCCCTTAGCTGAGAGACATGAAGCAGGAACCCCTTAGCTGAGAGAGAGATGAAGCAGGGACCCCTTAGCTTACAAGATTTGTGTTAAAAAAAAATTGCTTTAAAATATATATATTCAAAGATTGCACAAATGTTCACGATTTTTCTAAAAATGTAATAGCAGATCTACAAGCTCGTAGCGCGGCACTCGGTGTTGCGCTATGAGCTTGTAGATCTGCTATTTTTGAATAGCCAAAGGGCACAGATGCGATCCCGGATTGAAAGGGTTAAACCATCAACACTAGGTAAACTTGACCTTTGACCTCTGTACTTGGTCTGCCCCCCGCCCCCCCGTAGTAACTCTGAGGACCCCCTAGGGGTCCCGGACCCCCTGTTGAAGACCCCTGCAATACATTGTGCAGTATGGCTTTTGACCTTTGATCTGTAAAGCAGTCAGTACACTTTATAACGCAATCTGTTTATTGTCCATAATAATAATCCTTCTTCATGGCTCTGACAGCTGTCTGTCTGTCTGTCTGTCTGTCTGTGTGTGTGGGTGGAAGTGTTGCCTGTCGTTGGTTATGTTTGCAGGGCGACAGGGTTGTGTTTGGCTGACGGTTTCACATGTCTTCTAATTTTTAAGTAAAACACCACATCCACACACACACACACACACTCACACACACACACACTCACACACACTCACACACTCACACACACACACTCACTCACACACTCACACTCTCACACACTCACACACTCACACACACACACACACACACACACACACACACACACACACACACACACACACACACACACACACACACACACACACAGATCAGCTAAAGGTGCTATGCTCCTCCTCACATCATGTGACCAAACGCTCCACTTCCTGTTTCCACGCTGACTTGTTGTCATGTGACATGATGTGGCTGACAGAACATTCTGACATGGTTTAATGTTCTCATTTGGTTCATTTGGTTACCTGGCATCCTATATAGGGTCTTTAATTTCTAAATCCTAAGCGTTTTCAGGTGGGACAACCTAATAACCATTTATGTGTTATTAACCTAATAACCATGTGTTTTTAACCTAATAACCATGTATGTGTTATTAACCTAATAACTAGAGATGCACCGATTGAAAAATCCTTGGCCGATACCGATTACCGTTTTTTTTAAAGTCTGACCTGCTGATACCGGTTTTACCGATACCGATTTTCTATCTAAGAACTAAACAACTAACTAGAATTTGTTCAGGCCGAGAGAGAGAGAGAGAGATGAAGCAGGGACCCCTTAGCTGAGAGAGATGAAGCAGGGACCCCTTAGCTGAGAGAGAGAGAGATGAATCAGGGACCCCATAGCTGAGAGAGAGATGAAGCAGGGACCCCTTAGCTGAGAGAGATGAAGCAGGGACCCCTTAGCTGAGAGAGAGAGAGATGAAGCAGGGACCCCCTAGCTGAGAGAGAGAGAGAGATGAAGCAGGGGCCCCTTAGACTAGAGAAAGACATGAAGCAGGGACCCCCTAGCTGAGAGAGAGAGATATGAAGCAGGGACCCCTTAGCTGAGAGAGAGAGACGAAGCAGGGACCCCCTAGCTGAGAGAGAGATGAAGCAGGGACCCCTTAGCTGAGAGAGAGAGATGAAGCAGGGGCCCCTTAGCGAGAGAGATATGAAGCAGGGACCCCTTAGCTGAGAGAGAGATGAAGCAGGGACCCCTTAGATGAGAGAGAGAGAGAGAGAAGAGAGAGAGAGAGAGAGAGAGAGAGAGAGAGAGAGAGAGAGAGAGAGAGAGAGATGAAGCAGGGACCCCTTAGCGAGAGAGAGAGAGATGAAGCAGGGACCCCTTAGCGAGAGAGAGAGAGATGAAGCAGGGACCCCTTAGCTGAGAGAGAGAGAGATGAAGCAGGGACCCCTTAGCTGAGAGAGAAATGAAGCAGGGACCCCTTAGCTGAGAGAGAGATGAAGCAGGGACCCCTTAGCTGAGAGAGAGAGAGAGAGAGAGAGAGAGAGAGAGAGAGAGAGAGAGAGAGAGAGAGAGAGAGAGAGAGAGAGAGAGAGAGAGATGAAGCAGGGACCCCTTAGCTGAGAGAGAGATGAAGCAGGGACCCCTTAGCTGAGAGAGAGATGAAGCAGGGGCCCCTTAGCTGAGAGAGAGAGATGAAGCAGGGACCCCTTAACTGAGAGAGAGATTAAGCAGGGACCCCTTAGCTGTGAGAGAGAGATGAAGCTGGGACCCCTGAGCTGAGAGAGAGATTAAGCAGGGACCCCTTAGCTGTGAGAGAGAGATGAAGCTGGGACCCCTGAGCTGAGAGAGAGAGATAAAGCAGGGACCCCTTAGCTGAGAGACATGAAGCAGGAACCCCTTAGCTGAGAGAGAGATGAAGCAGGGACCCCTTAGCTTACAAGATTTGTGTTAAAAAAAAATTGCTTTAAAATATATATATTCAAAGATTGCACAAATGTTCACGATTTTTCTAAAAATGTAATAGCAGATCTACAAGCTCGTAGCGCGGCACTCGGTGTTGCGCTATGAGCTTGTAGATCTGCTATTTTTGAATAGCCAAAGGGCACAGATGCGATCCCGGATTGAAAGGGTTAAACCATCAACACTAGGTAAACTTGACCTTTGACCTCTGTACTTGGTCTGCCCCCCGCCCCCCCGTAGTAACTCTGAGGACCCCCTAGGGGTCCCGGACCCCCTGTTGAAGACCCCTGCAATACATTGTGCAGTATGGCTTTTGACCTTTGATCTGTAAAGCAGTCAGTACACTTTATAACGCAATCTGTTTATTGTCCATAATAATAATCCTTCTTCATGGCTCTGACAGCTGTCTGTCTGTCTGTCTGTCTGTCTGTGTGTGTGGGTGGAAGTGTTGCCTGTCGTTGGTTATGTTTGCAGGGCGACAGGGTTGTGTTTGGCTGACGGTTTCACATGTCTTCTAATTTCTAAGTAAAACACCACATCCACACACACACACACACACTCACACACACTCACACACACTCACACACTCACTCACACACTCACACTCTCACACACTCACACACACTCTCACACACACACACACACACACACACACACACACACACACACACACACACACACACACACACACACACACACACACACACACACACACACACACACACACACACACACACACACACACACAGATCAGCTAAAGGTGCTATGCTCCTCCTCACATCATGTGACCAAACGCTCCACTTCCTGTTTCCACGCTGACTTGTTGTCATGTGACATGATGTGGCTGACAGAACATTCTGACATGGTTTAATGTTCTCATTTGGTTCATTTGGTTACCTGGCATCCTATATAGGGTCTTTAATTTCTAAATCCTAAGCGTTTTCAGGTGGGACAACCTAATAACCATTTATGTGTTATTAACCTAATAACCATGTGTTTTTAACCTAATAACCATGTATGTGTTATCCTGCTACCATAATTGGCGGCCACACTCATGGAGTGTACACGAGTGTATGAAGCTTATGGCCGAGCAGACACATGGCCCAACTAACTCCACATTTTCCCCCAAAATTCCTCAATATTCTGCCTGTGTTTACAGCTGCTTCCCATACCGTTACTGTACTTGCAGGATGTACAATCAATAACAAACGCATTATGCCCCAATACTTATGCAAATCACTTCGCCAGCTGCAATTTACTTCCTGATGGTTCTTTTAACAGCCAATCATCATCATCTGCCACAAAACCTCAGCACCTTCGTTCCCCTGCAGAGCACACAGAAACAAGCGCTGCCCAGTACAGTACGTACAGTACAGTACAGGTAGAGGTACAGGACAGTACAGTACCGTACAGTACAGTACAGTACAGTACAGTTACAGTACAGGTACAGTACAGGTACAGGTACAGTACAGCACAGTACAGTACAGTACGTACAGTGCAAGTACAGGTACAGTACGTACAGTACAGTACAGTACAGTACGTACAGTACAGGTACAGTACAGTACAGTACAGTACGTACAGTACAGGTACAGTACAGGTACAGTACGTGCAAGTACAGTACGTACAGTACAGGTACAGTAAAGGTACAGTACAGGTACAGTACAGGTACAGTACAGGTACAGTACAGTGCAGTACGTGCAGGTACAGTGCAGGTACAGGTACAGGTACAGGTACAGGTACAGGTACAGTACAGTACAGTACAGTACGTACAGTACAGGTACAGTACAGTACGTACAGTACAGTACAGTGCAGTACGTGCAGGTACAGTACAGTACAGTGCAGGTACAGTACAGTACGTACAGTGCAGTACAGTGCAGGTACAGTACAGTACAGGTACAGTACAGGTACAGTACAGGTACGGTACAGTACAGTACAGTACGTACAGTACAGGTGCAGTACAGTACGTACAGTACAGTACAGTACAGTACAGTGCAGTACGTGCAGGTACAGTACAGTACAGTACAGGTACAGTACAGTACGTACAGTACAGTACAGTACAGTGCAGGTACAGTACAGTACAGGTACAGTACAGTACAGTACAGTACAGTACAGTACAGTACAGTACAGTACAGTGCAGGTACAGTACAGTACAGGTACAGTACAGGTACAGTACGTACAGTACAGTACAGGTAAAGTGCAGTACGTGCAGGTACAGTACAGCACAGAACAGTACGTACAGTACGTACAGTACAGTACGTACAGGTACAGTACAGTACGTACAGTACAGTGCATGTACAGTACAGTACGTACAGTACAGGTACAGTACATACAGTACAGTACAGGTACAGTACAGGTACAGTACAGTACAGTACAGTACAGTACAGTACAGTACAGTACAGTACAGTACAGTACGTACAGTGCATGTACAGTACAGTACGTACAGTACGTACAGTACAGTGCAGGTACAGTACAGTACGTACAGTACGTACAGGTACAGTACAGTACGTACAGTACAGTGCATGTACAGTACGTACAGTGCAGGTACAGTACAGTACAGTACAGTACAGTACAGTACAGTACAGTACAGTACGTACAGTACATACAGTACAGGTACAGTACAGTACAGTACAGTACAGTACAGTACAGTACAGTACAGTACGTACAGTACAGGTACAGTACAGTATGTACAGTACAGTGCAGGTACAGTACAGTACAGTACAGTACAGTACAGTACAGTACGTACGTACGTACAGTACAGGTATAGTACAGTACAGTGCAGGTACAGTACAGTACAGGTACAGTACAGGTACAGTGCAGTACGTGCAGGTACAGTACAGTACAGTGCAGGTACAGTACAGAACAGTATGTACAGTATGTACAGTACAGTGCAGGTACAGTACAGTACAGTACAGTACAGTACAGTACAGTACAGTACAGTACAGTACAGTACGTACAGGTACAGTACAGTACGTACAGTACAGTACAGTGCATGTACAGGTACAGTACGTACAGTACAGGTACAGTACGTACAGTACAGTGCAGGTACAGTACAGTACAGTACAGTACAGTACAGTACAGTACAGTACAGTACGTACAGTACGTACAGTACAGGTACAGTACAGTACGTACAGTACAGTGCAGGTACACTACAGTACAGTACAGTACGTACAGTACAGTACAGTACAGTACAGTACAGTACGTACAGGTACAGTACAGTACGTACAGTACAGTGCATGTACAGTACAGGTACAGTACGTACAGTACAGTACGTACAGTACAGTACAGTACAGTACAGTACAGGTACAGTACGTACAGTACAGGTACAGTACGTACAGTACAGTACAGTGCATGTACAGTACAGTACAGTACAGTAGAGTACAGTAGAGTACAGTACGTACAGTACAAGTACAGTGCAGGTACAGTACAGTACGTACAGTACAGTACAGGTACAGTACAGTACATACAGTACAGTGCAGGTACAGTACAGTACAGTACGTACAGTACAGTGCAGGTACAGTACAGTACGTACAGTACAGTACAGTACAGTACAGTGCAGGTACAGTACAGTACAGGTACAGTACAGTACAGTACAGTACGTACAGTACAGGTACAGTACAGTACGTACAGTACAGGTACAGTACAGTACGTACAGTGCAGTACGTGCAGGTACAGTACAGGTACAGTACAGGTACAGTACAGTACAGTACAGTACAGTACGTACAGTACAGGTACAGTACAGTACGTACAGTACAGTACAGTGCAGTACGTGCAGGTACAGTACAGTACAGTGCAGGTACAGTACAGTACGTACAGTGCAGTACAGTGCAGGTACAGTACAGTACAGGTACAGTACAGGTACAGTACAGGTACGGTACAGTACAGTACAGTACAGTACGTACAGTACAGGTGCAGTACAGTACAGTGCAGTACGTGCAGGTACAGTATAGTACAGTACAGGTACAGTACAGTACGTACAGTACAGTACAGTACAGTGCAGGTACAGTACAGTACAGGTACAATACAGTACAGTACAGTGCAGGTACAGGTACAGTACAGGTACAGGTACAGTACGTACAGTACAGTACAGGTAAAGTGCAGTACGTGCAGGTACAGTACAGTACAGAACAGTACGTACAGTACGTACAGTACAGTACGTACAGTACAGTACGTACAGGTACAGTACAGTACGTACAGTACAGTGCATGTACAGTACAGTACGTACAGTACAGGTACAGTACATACAGTACAGTACAGGTACAGTACAGTACAGTACAGTACAGTACAGTACAGTACAGTACAGTACAGTACGTACAGTGCATGTACAGTACAGTACGTACAGTACAGGTACAGTACGTACAGTACAGTGCAGGTACAGTACAGTACGTACAGTACAGTACAGTACGTACAGGTACAGTACAGTACGTACAGTACAGTGCATGTACAGTACGTACAGTACAGTGCAGGTACAGTACAGTACAGTACAGTACAGTACGTACAGTACATACAGTACAGGTACAGTACAGTACAGTACGTACAGTACAGGTACAGTACAGTATGTACAGTACAGTGCAGGTACAGTACAGTACAGTACAGTACAGTACAGTACAGT
Source organism: Gymnoscopelus braueri (assembly GCF_963280865.1). Lineage (NCBI taxonomy): Eukaryota > Metazoa > Chordata > Actinopteri > Myctophiformes > Myctophidae > Gymnoscopelus > Gymnoscopelus braueri. Next base: position 1,734,462 of record NC_137620.1, on the reverse strand, counting down.
ACAGTACAGTACAGTACGGTACGTACGTACAGTACAGGTACAGTACAGTGCAGGTACAGTACAGTACAGGTACAGTACAGGTACAGTGCAGTACGTGCAGGTACAGTACAGTACAGTGCAGGTACAGTACAGAACAGTATGTACAGTATGTACAGTACAGTGCAGGTACAGTACAGTACAGTACAGTACAGTACAGTACAGTACAGTACGTACAGGTACAGTACGTACAGTACAGTGCATGTACAGGTACAGTACGTACAGTACAGGTACAGTACGTACAGTACAGTGCAGGTACAGTACAGTACAGTACAGTACAGTACAGTACAGTACAGTACGTACAGGTACAGTACAGTACGTACAGTGCATGTACAGTACAGTACGTACAGTACAGGTACAGTACAGTACGTACAGTACAGTGCAGGTACAGTACAGTACAGTACGTACAGGTACAGTACAGTACGTACAGTACAGTGCATGTACAGTACAGGTAACGTACAGTACAGTACAGTACAGTACAGTACAGTACAGTACAGTACAGGTACAGTACGTACAGTACAGGTACAGTACGTACAGTACAGTACAGTGCATGTACAGTACAGTACAGTACAGTACAGTACAGTACAGTACGTACAGTACAGGTACAGTACAGTGCAGGTACAGTACAGTACAGGTACAGTACAGTACGTACAGTACAGTGCAGGTACAGTACAGTACAGTACGTACAGTACAGTGCAGGTACAGTACAGTACAGTACGTACAGTACAGTACAGTGCAGCTACAGTACAGTACAGGTACAGTACAGTACAGTACAGTACAGTACAGTACGTACAGTACAGGTACATTACAGTACGTACAGTACGTACAGTGCAGTACGTACAGTACAGTGCAGGTACAGTACAGTACAGTACAGTACAGTACAGTACAGTACAAGTACCAGCACAGTACAGTACGTACAGGTACAGTACAGTACAAGTACAGTACGTACAGTACAGTACGTACTGTACTGTACTGTACATACAGTATTTACACAATACTACCTACATAGGAAAATAAAGTCTCTTCTTCACCAGATGCAATTTAAACACTGTGATGCCTGCTCAGAGTCATATTGTGTCTAACATACACATCTCCTCTCTCATCTCAGCTGTACCTGGGCCCTAGGTGTATTCCAATCAACCAGAGTGCAGTGGCCATCACTCCAAATGTTGTGACGTCAGGGCTCTCAATACTGCACATTGGGGGAGGAGGAGGGGTGCAGGGCGGGCGCACAGATCGCTGTGTGGGCGCAGGTGCTATGTGGGCGCGGGCGATAGAGCTGAGGCCGCGCGCAGCGCGGCCGAAGTTCTAGTTAACCTAATAACTAGAGATGCACCGATTGAAAAATCCTTGGCCGATACCGATTACCGTTTTTTTTAAAGTCTGACCTGCTGATACCGGTTTTACCGATACCGATTTTCTATCTAAGAACTAAACAACTAACTAGAATTTGTTCAGGCCGAGTACAAGTACTTAATTTTGTGTATTTGCCAATATAGAGTAGGCCTACCAATAAGCCAGGAAAATAACACTTATGCCATATCGTAATAGTACAATATCCACAATCACAGACGATATCCAGTCTAATATCATGATATGGCTATAATATTGATGCCCTAACTATACAACAAAAGGCTGTGATTACAAAAAGTAAAATAATACTACTGTAGTCTATTTAATTTGTTTTATTTGTACCATTGCTGTCATGGCTGTCACTTTTATAGAGCTGCATGATTATGGCAAATTATGGGTCCATATTGAGATCAGTTATTGAAATGATAATTTTTTTAAATGGTAATCTTTTTTACCAAAAAATCTTATCTTAATGCAAAATGATTTTCTTATTTTGACTAAAAGCAAAAATAATTCAGACACATAGCATGTCTCTGCATTTAATTGTTTTCAAGGTGAGAAATGTACCCAATATGTCACTCTAGTCATGGGGTCTTCAGCAGGGGGTCCGGGACCCCTAGGGGGTCCTCATAGTTACTACAGGGAGGCCGCCAAATCTTTGTGTGATATGATATTTTTTTACATTAACCACTAGCATCCCATTTTTGAGGAGGATTTAAGCCAAAAATAGCAGATATACAAGCTCATGAGCTTGTAGATCTGCTATTTTTGGCAAAGAAGTATATAGGTGTATAGGGAAAAAGAGCAGATCAAGTTTTTTTTTTAAAGTTCAAATCTGCAGCACAATTTTATACAATATAGAGGGGGTCCCTGCTTCATCTCTCTCTCAGCTAGGGGTCCTTGGCCTGAAAATGTTGAAGACCCCTGCTCTAGTCTAGTATCTTGCCTTTCAATGATATCAAAGGCAAAATATTACCATATGTCTCTGTTTTTGGCTTATTTTAACCTCTGGGACTTATGTTACACTACTCTCTGCTGCTCAGTGGACTTTGTTAAACTTTCAGACGAGTCTTAACGAGCTTTAATAGGCTACAGCTGGATAGATGACAAGACGTCTGTAGGCACGTGAATTAAACCAGCGGTGCACTGTGGATGGATGATGCTCACAACGTCTTTTTGAGTTGTTGTTGGAAGATGCTTACAGCATTATGGACTTTTCAGATGGCGCCTAGTAATTTATTTGGACCAAAAAGCAACCCCGCGGGTAGGAGCTACTGTCTACTCTACTGGGAGAAGCACGCACGCGCGTCCGCCCCCGCGCGTGCGCACACACACACACACACACACACACACACACACACACACACACACACACGCACACACACACACACACACACACACACACACATACACACACACACCACCCGTACCGTCTTTTCAACAACTTATGCAAAGAGAGAGACAGGGGGTGATTTTTCTTTGGAACTGGCTAAAATAAAAGGGATGTTTATAGGCAGTTTTTTTTTCCTGTAGCCTGCATCAGCTTTTACAATGCTGTTGTCTGTCACTGAAAGTGAAACTAACTTCAACTGCATGGACCGTCTGAGCAGCCTGGTGATGCACTTACTGCCTTTAAACTCTCAGTGATGGACCGACCGACAGTCACGGCATTGAGGCTATTCTGCTCGCAGCATTATAGAATATATCATATATTCCATATAATATATATATTCGATATATGTATCCTTATATTTCAAAGGTAATCAGCACCATCTGTAGGCTGTCACTTCTTGCTAATGTTTACCGAGTCGACTCGCACGATTTGATCATCATGCTGTTGCTGCACAGTGCGTCAGTGCCCATGCAGTATCAATTTGACCGGCATAAAATCGGAATTTATGACAGTGACCGTCCGAGCACCGATCCAGCCGGTGTGACCTAAAACCGGCTTTTTTAATCGGCGGCCGATTAATCGGTGCATCTCTACTAATAACCATGTGTTATTAACCTAATAACCATATCTCTGCTGTCCGGCAGAAACCAGCTAACTCCAAAATGTTCATTAAAAAAAAAGAGTTAGGAGGTTTTGTTCATCAGTGATAAGAACAGCTGAATGGACCTCCAAGCTCACAATGAGGTTGGAGGTCAAGGGGCCTGGAGTCAGCCAAACCAGCTAAGGGACCAGTCGAAATTTACAGAAGGGGGTCCCTGGAGGAAAATAGGGGAGGTTCATGCCTTTCTAATTTTAGTCCAAGGGAGGGTCAGCTAATTTTACTTTGAATCCAAGGGAGGGTCATGCAATTTTGAATTGATAAAATAGTCCGTTTATATAGAAAAATATACATATTTGTGCCTGATTCACTAAGATGTTCGTAAATAGTGCCTAAATAAAGTGACTAAAGGGGTGCGTATTTTCGATAAGGACAAACGGACGTGCGTCGGTGCGTAAATCAGGTGTGTAAATCACTTATATGTGTATCGCCGGTCTTTCTCATTTTTGTCTGACAGTCAGAGGCGCGTTCACGTGGAGAATCATTTGCATTGCTCCATGTCCCATTTAGGACCATAAAAGGCAATACATCAACACTCTTCAAAAGGGACAGATCTACAAGCTGACAAAGCTTAAAAAAAAGAAAAAGTATTGGCATCAAAATATACTTAAGTACTAAAAGTAAAAGTGGCCTTGCGCTGATCTACAAATTGAAGATCAGCGCAAGCGAGTCCCTCACACGATTAAATGTTTATAAAGTAAATAGCCGACTCTCACGTGTAATGAAGAGAATAAGAATTTTGTTTACAGTTTAACCTCACGACCAAAGGCTAATAAAACTTGGAATAGATATTATATTGTTACGGGGAAAAAGAGATGCAACATAAAGTGGGAGTGAAACCCGTTTTTATTTAGAACTTAATATATATTTACATTAACTTAAATTGACTTTAACTCGTGTGTGCGGGCAGGGGTGATGGCCTCCATAAGATGAATTTGAGGGCGGAACACACACGTGTTGCATGATGAACTACATGTAAAAACGTCAGAGGCTTGACATGTTTGACATTTCAAATCCGTTTCAATATGCAAATAACTCGACCTGTATTGTTAGAAGGGTAGGCTACATTCCAGATAATTTAAGGAGTGCTGCGTACATCCCTAGGTATGTGCAGAAACCGGTTTATAATGTCATGGTACAGAAAGTACATGACGCGAATATGCGTGCAAAATGCACATGCAACGGCCACGTGAATGGCAATGACGTGCCGTACAGCACGTTAAGTTACATTTCTTTAATAAGACTTTCAGAGGTCCTCTCTCTCTCTCTCTCTCTATTCCAGGAGATAATAAAACACCTTTCTATCTACTCAGATGACACCCAATACAAATTCATTAATATTAATATATAATAGTTTTGTTTTAAATGTTCTAGCCTTGACGACCATGCAGTCTTATGCAAACGTTAAAATGTAATTTAGATAGCATTTTATTTAGACAGATGCTAGGTCATTGTTGACCTGGCATCCTAAGTGTGTGTATAGTTTCAATGTACATTATTTATTTATTTTTTGATATTATTATAATGTTTAGACTGATGATAGGTTATTGGTTTATCTATGATCCTAGATTACTGAGTTTACTTGCTTAGCCTACTGTAAATCACGTCTGCTAAATGCCAAAATTGTAAATTGTAATTTGGCTTTTGTAATTTACACGGTGTCCTAGTTATTTGTGTTTGTGAAATAGCCTTATTTATTATTAAATAATAGGCTATGGGGGGAGGGGGGGCACAAGGTAAAATGCTATAGGCATCAATTTCCTCAGGGCCAGCTCTGACTACTGTTACCAAATACTCAACTTTTTTCAATCTGACCAGGATTCAATGGGTTTCCCACATCTAAGTTGAGAACACTATCCATTCTGCTACCACTACTACTGATACTACACTGTGCATTTAGCAAGACTGACTACAGTAATGTTCTAATCAATGTGGAAAGCAAAACATCGGACGGGGATGATGGGGAGGGTTAGGGGTGTCAAGATACACTAATTTCACGATACAATACATGATGTTGGGCATATGATATCGATATGATACATTATTGTTCTTTTCTCATCAACATTGGCCATCATCTTTAGTTTAAACTAACTTTATAAAGCACTTTAAAAAACAATTACAAAGTGCTTTGTACACACAAATAAATACATTTGTGCAAGCTTAAGGGAGAAGTGAAGTTCTCACTAACTATAAACCCATTGTTTCAGAGGACTGATAGATACTAATATAACAAATATAATATAATATAACACTGCATGACTATAAATTCCACAAACCTCATATCTTGTCATCTGGACTTTACCAACCAAATGCAGCCTAGTTATTTCCAACAGCTCAAAAAAATCTATAATACCAGATACAGTAATACCATGTAAACCATCTTAGATTAGATGTAGGCCTATTTGAGAGTGCAGAGGCATAATTGCTTTGATTAACGAGCGTCAACTAGCATCAGCTGACACACAACACCTCCTCTCTGCAGTGCTTTAAAGGGATAGTTCACCCCCACAAAATCTTTTTTTCTATCGATTAGTCACCCCATGGAGACTTGAATTCATGGATTATTATTCTTTTGTCGCATTCCCAAGACAATAATTTGATGACCAGTAGGCAGCGGTTCCGGTAGGAGACACAAAAGGAGACTCTTTGTGTCTCCTACTGGAGATGAACTCAAGTCTCCATGGGGTGACTAATCGATAGAAAAAAAGTCATTTTGGGGGTGAACTATTGCTTTAAACTGAAAGTGGCTGGAGTCTGTTTCTCCAAAATACCTTGAATATGATGGAAGACATGATTAATAATTACTGTGATTATGATATGATTTTTTTCCATAAATCAGGGCCATTGAACACCCTTTACGTCTGTGTGTTGATAAAAAAAATGATTGAACCAATTAAAAGTATTAAAAAGTGCTTCTGACAAAACCAGCTAACTCCATTAGAACATCAAACTTTCTGCTAAACCAGCTAAGTTCACCAAAGTGGGTGGAGTTAGCTGGTCTAGCTGACTCCAGGCTCCACCCCCTTTTGACCTCCAACCTCATTGTGAGCTTGGAGGTCCATTCAGCTGTTTTTATCAATAATGAACAAAACCTCCTAACTCCATTTTTGTTTTGTTTTTGTTATTTCCTGAAAAATGAACATTTTGGAGTTAGCTGGTTGCTGCCGGACAGCAGAGATATGTGTTATTAACCTAATAACAATGTGTTATTAACCTAATAACCATATATGTGTTATTAACCTAATAACAATGTGTTGTTAACCTACAGTAATAACCATGTGTTATTAAACTAATAACCATATATGTTGTTATTACAGCCAATGTCTCTGTCTGTACAAACAGAGCTGTCCAAACTTTGCATGTATCTGCACATGAAAATACTGTAGTGTATATTCCTTTCCAGGAATATAAAGCCTGCAGTTTATATTAGCTTGGATTTCCCATCGATGTTACTGGTAGACAGGTTTCTGACAGAAATAGTACCATATTATCTCCCACTCCTTGAACTGCTTCATCTCTCTCTCAGCTAAGGGGTCCCTGCTTCAAGGTTTAAAACCAAACCATCAGAACCCTCAACGCTCACCATATACTGCCCCCAAAACCAACATCATGAGATGAATTGCACCTTTGAATAGCATTTTACCTACATTGCACTTTGAATGCATTAGCACTTTTTTTTTACCAATGTTGTTTTTCTTTATTTTATCGCTGCTCTCTCTCTCTCTCTCTCCTAGATGTTTTTAATGTCATAACAATGTCATAATAGAACTATCATAATAGTTTACAGGACTGACCATTTCTGTAGAGTGACTATTAGGTTTAATTTTTCATGTATTAGAACAAAAATATAATTTGAACAGGCATATATATTATTATAGTGTAGAATAATGGGGCCAAAAGTGGGAGCAATGCAATTCCGAGGTCAATGACCCCTCAAGGTCACCAGAGATCAGTCAGAAAGTGCTTCCACGTCTGAAATCAAACCTTGGGGTACTTATTGTATGAACATGATATGCTGAAAGTTTCATGCTTTAATCATAAAATGCACAACTGGTTTGCTTATCTTTCCCACTACTACCTTTGGACTTTAACTATGGTGTTAATGGTGTGTGTGTGTGTGTGTGTGTGTGTGTGTGTGTGTGTGTGTGTGTGTGTGTGTGTGTGTGTGTGTGTGTGTGTGTGTGTGTGTGTGTGTGTGTAGGTCTCCAGTGCGTGTGTTCTCCACAGCAGTGTGTGTGCTGACAGTGTTTCACTGTTACCGAGCCCTGAACCTTCACCTAACGAACACCATCAGCCTGTCCGTACCAAGGTACACAAGCACACGCACACGCACACACACACACACGCGCACGCACGCACGCACGCACGCACGCACGCACGCACGCACGCACGCGCGCGCACACGCACACGCACACGCACATACACACAAGAGTGTGTAAGAGGTCAATTCTACAAATGCCTTCTAAATCAGTAGTTCTCAAACTTTTTCATGTCAAGGACCCCACAAGGTGATATGTATTTGGCCGCGGACCCCCAGAAGAGAAGATCTGTGTTAAAAACATTCAAAACTAGAAAAAGTGCTCCTCGGAGCACAGGTCTCCGCCAGGTCAGGTACGTTATTCTGGCCTCCTGGTGGCGCTATAATAGGCCAATGTGAAAAGGGTGCCAACCGTGCCATTTATTCTTGCATTGACACTGCATTCATGATTTGAGGCATTTTGTTCCAAAAATGTGTTTTGCTAAATTAGACCTGCTGGTGGCGCTATAACAGGCCAATGTGAGAAGGGTGGCATTTCTTCCTCGGCCTAGTGGGAATGTGCGTGTGAAATTTCACGGAAATCGCAAGCTGTGTGTATACTTTGAGGCTTTTTGTTCAAAACGGACCAATCCTGCAAACTTTGGAAGCCAACCTTAGCCAATGAGGATGGAATATGGGCAATCTGACAGATCCGTGTTGATCACATGACTATAGAGATACTGTGTACCGATTTGCATGACGTTTGGATGAAATTTGCAGGAGTAATATAAACAAATGGGCTGGTGACAGACGAACGGACACACACACACACACACACACACACACACACACACACACACACACACACACACACACACACACACACACACACACACACGGACGGACAGGGGGTAAAACATACTCTCTCGCCATGCCTTCGGCCTGGCGGAGACAATTATTCACATGTTTTTCAAACACTTAAGATTTTTCAAAAAGGTTAAAAAATAGCAGACAAACAGTGTTAATATAATCTATATGGTATATTATAGTGTTATAATGTCATAATATAATCTATATGGTATATTATAGTGTTATAATGTCACAATATAATCTATATGGTATATTACAGTGTTATAATGTTATAATATAGTATATATATATAAATGGTATGTTATAGTGTTATACTATAATACATGGTATATTACAGTGTTTTCATGTGGAGACAGACTGAACGTTCAGAAGACCCAGAGACCAGAGCTGATCCCAGAACAGAAAGACTGGTGAGATGATCATATTATTTTATATATTTATCTGGTGAGATGATGTGGCCGAAATATATATAGGGTTGAAGTAGTTAATGTTTTGTAATAATAATCAAAATCTACAAAGTAACTAGTAACTAAAGTTATTCTTTCGTTTCTGTAAGAAACTTACTTATGGGATATCATCGCCCTCTGGCGATTGCACAGAGCACAACACATATGCTCCCGGAAACAATCTTCGATTGGACAGGGTTCTGTGACGCAAACCGGAAACCGGTTGGTTATAAAACCCCCTGCGTCACCAGGTTCATCCCAAGAAGTTAGCTAACACCGCTAGCCAGACTACAGGCCGCGTTAAGCTAACAGGCGTGTGCTAGGTTGGGTTAGCCTAGCTGCGCTTACCTGCCTCGTGGTGACTCGTGTCTGCGGTCTGACGGGCTGCGGCCTACCAGTAGCAGCGGACGACCGACATCGGCTGTGCATCCTGTGCCTGGGGCCCAACCATGCGTGGCTCGCCCTGAACCACGCGGGCGACGAAGACGCATGCAGGCCCTGTGATGACTTCACGGTCCACCAGCTGGAGTGTCTCAGGAGGGCCCAGGGCCTGGCGGCCGCCAGCAGCAGTGCTAACACCGACGCTGGCCTCGCCACGGGCCACACGGCGTCGGTGGGAAGCACGGGCCTCGGGCCAGGCCTACCACAGGATGCACCGAGATCCAGCGGAGCCAGGAGGAAAGTCCGGAGAGAGGCTCCTCCGTCGCCTTCGCCGGACCGCGCAGTTCCAGCCGAGGCCAGTGGGCTACCGACCGGGGACTGCATTCCTCCCTCCTCCCCCTCCTTCTCCGTCCTCGCCTGGGGCGACACTCCGACGCCAGGAGGCTCGGATGGGGAGGACGCCGGGATAGGTGAGGCTTCCCAGGACGAGGTGGAGGCGGGACCCTCCCCCCGTCGGACACGAGAGGCCCCGAGGTCCAGTCCGGGGCCTCTCGTACCTACATCGGCGCGAGCGGAGATCCTCGCGCCTGCAGCAGCTGCCTGGACGGAGCCAGCAGCACCGTGGGTGACGGCTCCTAGCGTGGCGAGGGAGCCTCTCGAGCCCGTGTCGGCAGTGCTGCGGAGGGCTGTCTCCAGGTGCGGCCTGGAGCAGCCAATGGAGGCAGCGAGGGCTTCAGTCGGGGCCCCCATCCCAAGATTCCAGGGCCTGGCACCCCTCGTTCCCCGGCAGGCTCCTTCAAAACTCCTACCCAAGGCTGTGGGAGTCCGTGAGGCCCTGCACCATTCCTGGCGGCGAGATAGGGGGGAACCGGAGCGACTTGGTTTCGCAACCAAGATCGTCTCCGGGTCGGACCTGGGGGTTATTGGCCTTCCCCCCCTTGGACGCTGCTCTGGCGACTCGTATCGAGAGGGCGAGGAGAGGCTCGGTGGGGATTGGACCGGGACATCGGCCCATCTTCTCCGAGCATGCCAGACAGGATCGCACCGCGGCCCTCAACGCCCTCTACAAGGCCTCGGACTCGGCTGCGGAGGCGCTCAACGTGGTGTCGTTGCTGCAGGGGTCGGCCGCCGTCAGACTTAGAGAGCTGGTGGCCAAACCCCTGGTGGACGGGATGCCTGCGGCAGCGGTCCACGGAGAATGGGTGGAGGATGCGGCGGAGCTGGACAGGCTAACGCAGCTAGCCATCCTCTGCACCTGCCAGAGCCTGATGTGGACGGGTCGGGCCATGGCCCTCACCGCGGACTTGGAGAGGGCCCAGTGGTTGGACCTGGCCACAACTGTGGGGGCGGATGTGTCTACAGGACTTCTCGCCCTTCCCCTCCAGGCCCATAACCTCTTCGATAGCAGCACAGACCTGATCGGGAGGACACAGGCGGAGGAGCAGCAGAGGCGACCGACGAGGAGTGTCCAGGTCGTCCTCCGCCAGAACCAACTCCTGGGAACGTCCATGCGGCTCCTTCGGCGTGGGGGACGTAAGAAAGCTCAAGGACCCTGAAACCCCCCCTCCGGTAAAATCCCCCGGAAGGACCTCGGGGCTGGTCGCAAGGGGAGGGGTAAGTGTCAGTCTACGGCCAATCTGGGAACCCATCGCCAACTGAAAATGAAAAACAGCGCCCTCTGCTGTTTGTTCTATGTCTGTTGGCTCTGGGCGGAAGAAAACGTAACGCCAGAGCGCAAGGAAACCGGTGTTTGTTGTATGCCCTCAGCGCATCACTTCCGGTTGGTGCGACTATGTTTTCATTCCCACTAACAATATTTCTACACGGAACACTAACACCACTTCTCCCAGAGAACATGGATCGTATTGGTTATAAGCCCACTTGTTTCTATGATGAAAGAGTACGTTAAAATGTGAATATCTTTCCGTGGTTTTGTCTGCTCCGCGGACGCTATTGTTAAATTAGTTTCGGTTTGTTTCGAGGGGGGAAGGATCGACGGACACGTGAATCCCGCCCACTACATTTGATTGGGTAAAGCGCGGCCTGCTTCCTGATCTGAAGGCACGCCCATGCGCACATGTTATGACGAACCTCCCCGACAGATTCCAACGCAGTGCAGAAGCTGTTCTTGAGAGATTAGTCTACGGCTGATCCCGTCACGGCCACTTGGCCGGTATTATGCGGGGTCAGCTCCCCAATTGGGGACCAGAACTGGCGCTCTTCTTGCCCCGACGGACAGGGCCACGGGCGGCTCCGCGGGAACACAGAGACTATAAGAGACGCTGAAAAAGACAATTTAATTGCCATGCTGTCCTTTAAGTCTAATGTGTGTGATGTGATTTGTGTGTGTGGAATAAACCCGTTGCCGAAAACACAAATGCTCATTTCTTCTCATACTGATGTTAGAGGCGGATCGCACCCCGGTGGGGTGCCCTGTCCTCGAAGCTATGCTATGAGCCCTCAGTGTTCGGTTTGCACCCTGGACGGCATTCCGAACACTGCAGGGACAACTCCTGTGCGTGCCATAAACTTGATGAATCAATTGCAGGTACAGTAGTACCTCTTTCTGATATAAATCAAATTTCTATTCACAATGTGAAACAGGGGCCTTCTGTGATAAAAACATTTCCAACTGCGACTGTGCAGTTCCCTCTTCCGTCCAGCAGATGGCTGCAAAGCTCATCTGTGGGACGGTCGAGAGCCAAAATGGCGGCCTCCCTCAAATGCCCTAAAATGGCGGACGAGGAAAGGCGGAAATGCGTTTTCCAGACAGCCCCGGTGTTGCACCGTAAAAACTCCCCTGGTGGGACGAAAGTTTTGTTCCGTGTAGCAACAACGTCTCCGCAGAAGAGGCCCGCCCCGGTTGACCTCCCTAAGATGGCGGTCGTCAAGAGGCGGAAGTTGACGGACCAACGGACCCTGGTGTTACCCCTTCAACTCTCCCCGAGAGGGACGGGTGTTTCGTTCCGGGTAGAAACTCGACCGAGTAAGGGTTCCGCTGTCTCGTCGAGAGGAGTGTCGACGCCTCCGGTTCCCATGGAAACGGGCTTGTCCTCCGAAGCGGTGAGTTCTTCGCGTCCGTTGAGACGCGGACGGAGGCGACCGCTGCTGCCCCCTGTGGACGCTGGTTACGCCGGTCGGGCCGGCAGTTTCACCGGTAACCTTGGTAACAAGGCGACGCTCTTCGGAGCCGATGACGTCATTGACCCCCTCCGACCCCACGAACCCTCTGGCTCGTTGCTTGGCGTAATGGGAAGCTTGCAAACCAAATCCTTGGGTACTGCGTACCATTACGAAAGGGTAAAGGTTGCAATTTTCTCGTAGACCTCCCCTGACGGACGAGGTTATTTTCTCCCGAGCATCAGGCCAGGCGGCTGTGACGCTACGGGAGGAAGTGGTGTCTCTACTGAGCAAGGGTGCCATCAGAGAATTATCTCCGAATCAGAGCCAGCTAGGTTTCTATTCGGAATATTTCCTGGTGAAAAAGAAAGGGGGGGGCTTTTATTCTGAACCTAAAAGGTTTAAATAGGTTTCTGACAATCTTCAAATTTCGAATGCTAACAACGGCCAGGTTGTTGCGATCGATACGTCAGGGGGATTGGTGGACGAGTATAGATCTGAAAGATGCCTATTTTCACGTCCCAATCTACCCCGCGCACCGGAAGTTCCTACGTTTTGGCTTTGAAGTCAAAGTATACAAGTACACGGTGCTCCCGTTCGGCATGTCACTGAGCCCTCGGGTCTTCGTGAAATGCACGGACGCGGCTATCGCCCCGCTACGCCGGCAGGGTCTCCGCCTGGCGACGTACATAGATGACTGGCTGCTGGCGGCGGGGTCGAGGGAGGAGGTGGCGCGGCACATGGAGGTGGCCATTGCGCACCTGACGTCCCTGGGGTTTACGATCAATACTCGAAAGAGTGTTCTGATCCCATCCCAGCAAACCACCTTCGTGGGGATTTCCCTGGACTCATCCACGATGGTGGCGCGTCTGTCTCAAGACAGATTGGCCGGGTTCCTGGCGTGCGTGCGCTCTTTACGCGTGGGGCGCAGAGTTGCGTACAGGACATGCATGCAGGCTGCAGGTCTCATGGCCTCGGCCATACACCTGATCCGGCTGGGGAGACTCCACATGAGACCTTTTCAGAGGTGGATGCGGACTCTTGCGGAGTCTTAAAATACCGCACACCATGAAGTTTCGAAAAGTGGTGGTCTCTCCCTGGGGCGTGACGACGTTGCAACCGTGGTCACAGGCGTCCTTCCTGTCCGGTGGAGTCAGGATGGGCGAAGTGGTGACACGAAAAGTGGTTACCACAGACGCTAGCCTCTCAGGTTGGGGGGCTGTCCATGAAGGCTACTCAGCCAGGGGGGTGTGGACTTCTGCTCAGAAGGTATACCACATCAACTATTTGGAGTTGTTGGCGGTCTTCCTCGCCCTCCGACGGTTCGAGGACCGTATTGTGGGATGTCATGTTCTGGTTAGAAAGGATAACACCACAACGATGTGCTATGTCAATAAACAAGGGGGCCTGGGCTCTGTTGTTTTGGACAATTTAGCACGCGAACTGACGCTATGGAGCACATTGCGCCTAGCCTCGTTACGCGCCATGTGCCGGGTCTCCTCAACAGCGGAGCGGATCTGCTGTCTAGGGGCGAACTCCGGTACGAGGAGTGGTCTCTCAAACCGCAGGTGGTGAGCCTGATCTGGCTTCGGTTCGGTCAGGCTCAGATTGACCTGTTTGCGTCCAAGGGGAACGCAAAGTGTCCACAATTCTTTTATTTGAATCACAAGGATTCCTCCTTGGGGGTGGACGCGTTGGCACACGTCTGGCCGGACGTTCTGCTGTATGCCTTCCCACCTTTGGAACTGATCCCGTCCATCTTGGAGCGGGTCAGGGTCTGTGGCAGGACGGTCCTGCTGGTGGCTCCTTTTTTGACCTTGGGGCGTACAGGTTGGATAGGGTTGCTCCTGGGACTCCCCAGGGGGGTCTATGTGTCCCATAAGTAAGTTTCTTACAGAAACGAAAGAATAACTAGGGGTTACGTAGGTAACCCCAGTTTTCTTAGTTTTATAGTAAGAAACTTACTGGAAACCCCTTCTGTGCGCTTCGACTAGCGTGCAGAGTGAAGGGTATCAGAGGATGAACCTGGTGACGTAGGGGGTTTTATAACCAACCGGTTTCCGGCTTGCGTCACAGAACCCTGTCCAATCGAAGATTGTTTCCGGGAGCATATGTGTTGTGCTCTGTGCAATCGCCAGAGGGCGATGATATCCCATAAGTAAGTTTCTTACTATAAAACTAAGAAAACCCCTAGTTTTCAAATAATTGTAGTGCAGTAAAAAAGTACAATATTTACCTCTGAGATGTAGTGGAGTAGAAGTAAAAGTACAGAAAATTGGACATACTCCAGTAAAGTAGAAAATTGTATGTAAGAACAGTACTTGAGTACATGTACTTAGTTACTTTACACCACTGGTAAACACATACATATAATGCAGAGATTCAGTGTAGTGTCTCAGTAAACTATAGGATCACAGGTAAACAATGAACCTAGCATCAGTCTAAACAATATAATATAAAAATAACATTCTGAACATTTGAAACCATACAGTGGGATACCATGTGAACAATGAAGCTACTGTAAGAATATAATCACTGCAGTTACGTTATGCCTCCTTCCCTTTGCGTTGTTCTAATCATTTAAATATCAGACATTTAAAAAGAGTGAACAACAACATGTGAGGACAATAATCATGGTGAAAACATTACCATGTGAAACACTGGGGGAGGGAGACATCTAGTGGTGAACTGAGGAACCACAGTAACATCCCCACATAGGATGCCCCCCACCTTCCCACAACAATTATGGTATATATATATATATATATATATATATATATATATATATATATATATATATATATATATATATATATATACATATATATATATATATACTGTCAGTTTGCAGTTATCTATATTGCTATTATTATTATTATTATTATTATTATTATTATTGTTGTTGTTTCCAGGTTACAGTGATGCGGTCAGATCTGGAAACATCAGGAAACATCCACAAACAAACCTTCACTCTGATCAATGACACCCAGAAACACTGGATGACCAGCCTGTCTGGACATCACTGTCTGAGAGAGGGGACCGCCAACATGACCCATGACCAGGTACCCTGACCTTTAACCCCTAACCCCTAACCCCTATCACCTAACCTACAGATTCAGGTTGTGGTTAAGGGTCAGGGTTAGACATTTAGGTTTTCAGCAGAGGTGTAAAGTACATTTACTTAAGGTCTGTACTTAAGTACAATTTTGAGGTATTTTTACTTTACTCGAGTATTTCCAATGTTCAGTACTTTTACTTCTACTCCACTACATCTCATAGGCAAATATTGTACTTTTACTCCACTACAATTATTTGAAAACTTTAGTTACTAGTCACTTTTTACACTTTGATTGTTATTACAAAACACATTAACCATTTCAGCCCTATTATGTATTTCGACCATTTGAAAATAGCAGATCTACAAGCTCACAATGAGTCGCGAGTCTCTATCCAGCTGATCTACGTTGCGAGCTTGTAGATCTGCTAATTTATTAAAAAATGTCATTCAAAAAATCACTGTCCTAAAAAAAATCACTGTCCTAAAATGTTGATGTGTGTGTGTGTATGTACGTATGTGTGTGTGTATGTGTGTGTGTGTGTGTGTGTGTGTGTGTGTGTGTGTGTGTGTGTGTGTGTGTCTGTGTCTGTGTGTGTGTGTGTGTGTGTGTGTGTGTGTGTGTGTGTGTGTGTGTGTGTGTGTGTGTGTGTGTGTGTGTGTGTGCGTGTCCCAGTGTGTGTGTAGAGCAGGATGGCACGGTGCCCAGTGCGGCGTGCCCACGGTGGTGCAACACTCCAACCTGGCCAACAGGGGGCGCCTGTCCGTCCGCTCTCAGCCCCGGAGGGTCATCAACGCTGTGAACATAAACCATGAGTTTGATCTGCTGCATGCACGCTTCCATGAGCTCTATGGATCTGTAGATCTGTTTATGGTTAGACCTGTTTATGGTTATTATCAGTGGTGGAAGAAGTACTCAGATATTTTACTTAAGTAAAAGTACCAATACCACAGTATAAAAATACTCTGTTACAAGTAAAAGGCCTGTGTTCAAAATGTTACTTGAGTAAAAGTACAAAAGTATTGGCATCAAAATATACTTAAATTATCAAAAGTAAAAGTACTAAAATGTTTGAAAATAGCAGATCTACAAGCTCACAGATAATTGTTGTGGAGTAAAAGTACAATATTTGCCTCTGAGATGTAGAGGAGTAGAATATAGGAAATTGGAAATACTCAAGTAAAGTACAAATACCTCAAAATTGTACTTAAGTAGAGTACTTGAGTACATGTACTTAGTTACTTTGCACCACTGGTTATTATTATTATTACATTTATTATTGTTATTATGATCTGCTGCATGCTCGCTTCAATGAACTATAACACTGGAAATTAGACAAGCAAACATGCATGAATAATTTTTTTTAACAAGGGCGTCAATGGGAAATTGCAACATTAACTTAATTCAACATTCTTCAATACTCTCCACCATTGAGATTTCTTAGGACTTTTGATATCTCTGCTGTCGAGCGGAAACCAAAAAACCAAGGAAGGTAAATTAACTCTTTGACTGCCAGAAATCCGCCGCCGCGATCATC
Source organism: Gymnoscopelus braueri (assembly GCF_963280865.1). Classification (NCBI taxonomy): domain Eukaryota; kingdom Metazoa; phylum Chordata; class Actinopteri; order Myctophiformes; family Myctophidae; genus Gymnoscopelus; species Gymnoscopelus braueri. Next base: position 1,717,375 of record NC_137620.1, on the reverse strand, counting down.
CATTCCATAGTTGTGGGCAGTTGAATGTAGGCTGCTTTATTCCGTCATTATCTCTATCCAGCAATTGCAGCCGGCAGATTGGTATCACTGGGTGGCAAAATGTAGCCGGGAGTTCTATGGAATACATTGCATTCTTTTATATTCCTGAACTTATTATATGACAACGGTCTCAACATTCAGTGTTTGTTCGTAAGCTGGTCCAGCCGGCTCTATTCACTGCACTGTATTTCATCGAACTTCCGGTGCAAGTTTGCCACCCATGAGCGTCATGGCGCATGTCCGGCGTCCAGCGCGTCCCTTCCTTACTTTAACTTCCTTGACGGAAACCAAATTATGTCCAAAATATTAACTTTTCAGGAAATGAAAAACAAAACAAGTTTTTAAAACAACACAATACTGCCTCATCAAACAGTTGAAAGAGTTTCTGTTACAATTCGTCCCAAACAATGCCTATAACTTATTGCTTTATGAAAAAGCCCTTGTTGGAATTTAACCCCTATATTACCATTGTTGTTGTCCCAGTGACTTGTTTGTGTTGTGTTCTGAGTTGTGTTGTGTTGCAGGTGTGTGAGTCCAACTACACAGCGGCCGGGGGTTATAGACCGCTCACCTTCCTGCATCTGTTGCTCAACGGCACCTTTGACTACGTCAAGCACAAGATCCTGTACGTGTTCCTGGATCACTTCCCCCGCGGAGCTGAACGCAACGGCTGGGTGGCCGACGACTACTTCAGGTAATACATCCATCCATCCGTCCGTCCGTCCGTCCGTCCATGATCTTTTCCAGTAAAGTATTTTTCCCTCCATTGTCGTGCCCAGTGGTGGAAGAAGTACTCAGATGTTTTACTTAAGTAAAAGTAGCAATACCACAATATAAAAAACTCTGTAACTCTGTTACAAGTAAAAGTCCTGTGTTCAAAATGTTAAGTACAAAAGTATTGGCATCAAAATATACTTAAAGTACCAAAAGTATAATTGAACTTATGTATTTGTTTGTGTGTTTGTGTTTCCACCAGGACCTTCCTGACGCGGAACGGTCTGTCGCGGGTCCGCGGGTCTCGACCCGACGACGTGTTCCTGATCAACGATGCGGACGAGATCCCGGCCAGCGCCGGCGTTCTGTTCCTCAAGCTGTACGACGGCTGGACGGAACCCGTGGCGTTCCACCTGAGACGAAGTCTGTACGGGTTCTTCTGGAGAGAAACTGGAACCCTGGAAATACATTCTGCATGTACCCTACGTATGTTAGAGGTAGGATCAATATCTAATCAATAAATACTGTCTGCCTGTATCCTATATGTATGTTAGAGGTAGGATCAATAAATCAATATGTAATCAATACATACTGTCTGCCTGTACCCTACGTATATTAGATATATGATCAATATCTAATCAATACTGTCTGCATGTACCCTACGTATGTTAGAGGCACTATCAATATCTAATTAATATGTAATCAATAGGTAATCAATACATCCTGTCTGCCTGTACACTTCATAGGTTAAAGGTAGAATCAATATGTAATCAATATGTAATCAATACATCCTGTCTGCCTGTATACTACATATGTTAGAGGTAGGATCAATATTTAGTCAATATGTAATCACTATCTAATCAATACATCCTGTCTGCCTGTACACTACGCATGCTGCATTCAGTGACAAATACAAACCTCTTGAATCTTGAATGTGTTCATTTTTATATTTCTGTTTATGGTTTTATTGTTTACAGGCTGTTTATCAGAACAATGGCATTTTACTGAGGAGGAGACACCACTATGATCTACCTGGTTACCAACAATACCAGAAAGACAGGTACATGTCTGTCTGTCTGTCTGTCTGTCTGTCTGTCTGTCTGTCTGTCTGTCTGTCTGTCTGTCTGTCTGTCTGTCTCTCACACTAGTAGACAGGTGGTGCTGTAGTCAGTAGCAGTGTTAATTTTGTTGAGTAGGACTAAGACTAAAAGACTAAGAATTTGATATTTGGTCGACTAAGACTAGACTAACACTAAACAATTTCTAAAAACTAAAGACTAAAATAAGACTAAAATAGGACTAAAACTAAATGGTGTGTTGTTCAAAAGACTAAGACTACATCAGAATTTGCTGTCAAAATTAACACTGGTCAGTAGGTAGTCAGGTCCATTATGTTTAACCTGTCTGTCTGTCTGTCTGTCTGTCTGTCTGTCTGTCTGTCTGTCGGTCTGTCGGCCTGACTGTCTGACTGTCTGTCTGTCTGTCTGTCTGTCTGTCTGTCTGTCTGTCTGTCTGTCTGTCTGTCTGTCTGTCTGACTGACGGTCTGTCTGTCTGTCGGTCTGTCTGTCTCTCACAGTGGTAGACAGGTGGTGCTGTGGTCAGTAGGCAGTCAGGTCCACTACGCAGGCTGGCATTGTTCCTGGTGTTTCAGCCTGGAAGGAATCCACTATAAGCTAGGTGTTCTGTCCTATTATTATTATTATTATTATCATTATCATTATTATTATTATTATTATTCTTATTATCATTATTACCGCTCTCTATTATTTTATGTTTATTATATCATATTTGTATGATCAGTTTCAGCTCAGAACGGGGACTTCCCGCGCTGGGGGGATTACCCGGAGAAGAGGGATCTGGGCTACATCAAAGACCTGGTCCGGACCGGAGGCTGGTTTGACGGATCAAAGTGTAAGTGTCCTCCCAGCCACCGGGGGGAGCCCATGTACGCCCCGCGCTTCCTGCTGGACAACTTCCCTCAATACCGCCACCTACTGGAGAACCCTTACATTAACCACAACACACAAACGTGATAGAAACAATAGTTCGGGCAAACTCGCGTTTCACATCAAAGTAGTTGTAACAATGTTTTTCTATGAAGTCCCCAGAACAACATACTAACTCTTTCATTGCCACGGACGGGAATTCCCGTCCGTTTTTTTTTAAAATAAAAGATCGCACAGTGATCTATAATCCGGAGTGACCACTTTCACTGTACCTCACACGGATACGGAAATAACGTCATCCGAAGATTTCCGCCTCCATCCACCTTCTGTCTATTGGTTTCCTGCAAATGCTTGTAACTCGAGTTAATTTGTTTTACCCTGGATTTGACGAGACACAGTGTATTCAAACGGCTCTAGCAAAGGGAGCAACAGTTTTGGTAAAAAAACGTTTAAAAACGACGAACAGTGATCCCTTTTGTGTTTACGAACCGTCTTACAAGCGATCAAAATGTATATAAATGTTCTGTGGCCAGTTGGGGAGGTGGGAAAGACGTGCAGTTTTGACAAAAGATGGTGAATTCAGCGTACCTGCGGCAAAACAAGTTATTTTCCACTGGGGAGCAGACACAAATCCTTTCTGTGTCCACACACGCTGGATCGATCGATCATTATGGATCTGCATTTTATGTGACCAGTTGAAAAGGTTATAAAACACGAACAGCTGGGGCGCCTGATGGAGGGGAAAGGAACTGGTTGGAATAACGTGTTCCTTCCACACGCTACGTCTAACCAGGGAAACTCCCCCCTGTCAGGTGACAAGAAGGTCAGTTGGCTCTCATGCATTGAAGGAGGGATGAGATCGGCTCTGGCCTCCCTAGGCTGGCAGGGGGAGTGTAGTGCCCAGGATCACTTAGATAATTGGCACCGGGTGAAAAAGGGTTACAAAATCGTGGGATAAAAAAAAAAAAGATGCAAGGTGTTTATGGTGAGTTCACAGACAAACAACTTCCTCATTCTTCTATCCAGAACATTAAGACCATGTTTACTAAACGAGCAGAACAGAAAACAACAAACTGCCGTTGCGTTCTGACTTTTTATTCTGCGTTTACAAGCGTTTACACGCAGAATAAAAGTGATTGAAAAAGCTGTTGTGTGCATGCCAGCTGGCTAGGTATATGGCAGCGCTGTGACGCGCTGCCAGATAGACCAGTCTTGCATGCGTAGAACCACTTCTGTTCTACTTCCTGTCGCGACTGTAAAGACGAAATGGAAGTGGGGAGGAGGCTTCACATCCTCTTTATATTTTAATCTTGAACAGAGCTTCAGAGTCCCAGACTGTAAGACACTGGAAACTGGAAACATTTGAAAATTGTGGGAGGCAACAGTCTGGCCACGCGAGACTAACACAGATGTAACAGCATTCGCGGCGTGAGCCGACGTGAGCCATGATGACGTCACACGTTTTGCCGTTTCCCCCGTATTGCACGTTTACATGGAGACGCGAGGAGGAGCGTTTTCAAAGAATTCCACTCCGGGAGGGGGTTTCACTTTGTTTGCATTTTCAACCCCCGAAAATGCTGTCTACACGGAAGGCACATCTGATATTGTATGTAGCCGTTTTCTCTAGGGACTGTTGTCGTCTAAACGGGGCCTTAGACAAGCTTTTCTGCTGTAAATGAACCCGTATGAAACTAACTGCTTAGGCTGTTTGTTCTATTAAAAGTGAGTCTGGTTTTATGTGCTGCTAAATGACGTAGCAAAGGTGTTAACCATGAACCACAGTGGCCTCAGTCACATGCATTTACACTTGATTTGGGAATGTCCTGTGTAATCTGCTCTTTGAATAGTGCAGTCTATAAATGACTGAATAAGAATAAAAGCTTTAGAGTCAATAGAATAATAAAGTATATCAATTGAACAGTGCCTTAGAGTTAACAGAATAATAAAGTATATACATTGAACAGTGCCTTATAGAGTTAACAGAATAATAAAGTATATAAATTGAACAGTGCCTTATAGGGTTAACATAATAATAAAGTATATCAATTGAACCGTGCCTGATAGAGTTAACAGAATAATAAAGTATATACATTGAACTGTGCCTTATAGAGTTAACAGAACAGCCATGAATGTCCTGCAGTCTATTGTTCTCAGATGTCATGGAGAATGTCTTCTACACCCTCAGTCTGCTTTCATTGTTGTTGTTGTTTTTGTTGTTTTTGTTGTATTGATGGACTGTAAATATTTAAATCCCTAAAACACCTGCATTAGCACATTCAAAGTTTGTACATACTGTAGCTTCAATAAACAATATTTTTCTCATTGTTTTTGTAAATAAATAAAGCTGGGTATTTGATATGATTGATTGATTGAATACTTTATTAGCCAATAATGTTGTGCCTGTTTTTTTGTCTTACTTACCCAATAGGTTTGATTGACCTTATTTTTGCAGGACCCCTCGTGATATCAACACTGGAGGTTTGATATGTTTGATGTCAACAATGGATATTTGATATACACTGGATGTTTGGCAAACAACATTTTCAAGACATAAGCATAAAGCACCTGCCGATCAGATACCATTATGACAGACATCATTTCAGAGGTTATGAAAGGTCACTATTGTGTGTCTAATGTTCGTCAATATATATAGTAAGTAAATATCCTTTACTCATCACCTTCCTCAGACATAGCCGATCGTTAGATGCAGAGAAGGCGTTACTACAGAGTGGAATAGGATTATTTATTTGCTATTTTGGTGAAATGTGGCTTTGGGGATTATTTCATTTGTCCGCCTTCTATATACTTTCTCACAAGCCTCTGTCATCACAAATAAAATACAATCACACAACTCTTTGCCAGCGAAACTTTTATATGAAGACCATTTATTATTATCTTACTACTATATAATTGACAAAAGCTCCGAAGTTCGGCAGCGATTCCCAAGCGCAGGATCACTCCACATGCCTCCAAGACCCGTCACAGACTGTTGATCAGAGCTATGTGCTCAGAAATATCTCTTACAGAGCCATGCCACGGAAAAGAAAGCTATCTCACGCCAAGCGCAAATGTTTGGAGACGATGACGAGTGGTGGTTTAAACGATTGTGCAATAGCGATGGTGTCTTAACTTTGAGCCAAGAAGACACCATCCAAGTGAATAGGGAAGAACTTGAACAATACAATGTGGGCAAGGATAAAGAGGATGATGATGATGATGTGAATCTGTTACACACACCACTAAAGCACGAGGAGGAAATTGACTATTTAGAAGGGATGACAGAGGAAACGTTTGGAGAGTTTGAAGCGGCCCTGACATCTGATGAGTCTTGGACTCTGTCTGGACCAACCTCGGATCGGGCCTGCCATTATTATTATTATTATTATATTCTCTCAGATATTGTAGCCTGTGTGCCAGACATTGTTTTTTTTTCAGGATATAAATGTAACTTCCCAACAAGGGAAAACATACATTAACCACTTCAGCCCCATGTACATTTCGGCCATTTGAAAATAGCCGATCTACAAGCTCATTGTGAGCTTGTAGATCTGCTATTTTCAAAATATTTGTATACACTTGAAAACGTGAAATGGGACATTCTGCTCAATGAGTACTTTTACTTTTGGTGCTTTAAGTACATTTTGATGCCAATCCTTTTGTACTTTTATTCAAGTACATTTTGAATTCCGGACTTTTACTTGTAACCGAGTTACAGACAGATTGCAGTATTGATACTTTTACTTAAGTAAACAATGTGAGTACTTTTCCCACCACTGCAGGGTTCAGAGTTTACATTGTCTCACTTACACGATAGGTTTGATTGACTGCCTTATGTTTGGATGACTCCCCTCGTGTTTGATTTCAACGCTGGATGTTTGGCAAACAACATTTTCATGACATACTGTAAGCACATTAGCCTGCCGATCAGATGCCGCTATGACAAACATAATTTCAGAGGTTATGAAAGGTCGCCATGCGTTTTCTTATGTGCGTTCGCCCTTTTTAATATCATTTAATCGTCACCTTCCTCAGACGCAGCCGAAGTTAAACTTGTTAAATGCAGAAAAGGCGTTTCTTTCCCACAAGCCTCTGTCGTCACAAATAAAATACGATCACCTTATTTTGCCCTCTCACTTGGTACTAGTCAAGGACGCCCGCTCTACACACAACTCTTTGCCAGCGAAACTTTCCCCATGATTGATGATTTTCTCAGAATTCCCTTCCCAGCTATTAATGAACCTAAATAAATCACTTATACCAGCTATTTAGATCACCTTATAGATCAGCTATTTTTGAAAGTGTGAGTGGGTTTTATGAATATTGAACCAATGAAAAGTAATAACAAGAGCTTAGAGACTAAATAATAACTACCTTGGATACATTGGATACATGTATGATTAACCTCATGTACATACTGTTGCCGTTTCTGCTGGTCTTATGCTATGCATATCATGCTATGTGTATGTATGAGATATCTTGATCTATTTATGTTCCCTCTCTGTTAGGCTGTACCGGTGCTGAGTAGCCAAAAGTGCCGGGGTCCCAAAGGCAAAGACACAGAGACAGGAATAGGGGTAAAAGGAAATGTATTCAAAACAAGTTACGTCTGGGGAAGTCAGTTGGGAGCGTAAGGGGAGATCCTGAGGAGGGTGAGAGGTTTTGGGAATCCAGGGAGAGGGGTGGAAGGAGTGGTGGTGGAGCTGGGAGACACTGGGTTTGAGGAGGAGGGAGCCTGGACCAAAAAGAGAACAAGGTTAGAATGGAAAACACAGATCTACAATATTGAAGTTCTCTACAGCACACTATAGATACACAGTATTCAACAGCCGGTTAAACTGACCAGAATAGACAATGTCCTAGCGGTGGGCGTCGGTTCTCAGCAGCTTATATTGGCCAGCTCCTGTTGATGGTGATGTGGAGCAGATGGGCTGATTGGGACCAGCCACACCTGAGCTAGCCTCGTTCCCAGCCTCACTCAATTGCGAAGAGAAGAGCCTGGTCACGACCTAAAGCAGAGAGTGTCTCGAGTCCTGAGTGGACAGGATTTCTGTCGTACGTGTTTCCCCCGGAAACTATATTTTTTGACCAATCACAACACTCCTTTCATTCACAGAGAATGTTAACAGATTTGTAAAGCATTAACGTCCTTGGGCGGTACTTCCGCCAAATTCAACCACTTCCTCCTAGACCAGTGGTTCTCAACCTTTTTACATCAAGTACCACTTCAGAAATGTTTTGGCACTCCAAGTACCACCATTATGACTGATGTTAAAATACAGGAGCCTACACCTATGTCCCATCCTATTCAGCTATGCACAGTTCACACAGGATACAAATTAATTCCTAATAATATAATAACATGTAAAAATATATAAGAATATACATTTTTCACAGTTGACACTTGACAGCCAAAGTCATAATGTACAAAATGGTAACAATAAAACTGGCACTTTAACCATAGAGGTATAATATAACTAGAGGGCGGATTGCCCTGCCCCCAGCTATCATTTCAATGAATGTGCTCAGTGGCGTTTTGAAGCACCCGGAAGCATCGTTTTTGGACACACCATAGAGTTATGAGCATGCGCACTAGTGTCCTTTTTGCGTCCTACGGCAGCCCGGTGTGTCAAGGAATGAACGTGAGATATTTATTAAATACACTCGAGATGCATATTTATATTGTAAATGCATATATATTTATGTATAATATGTTTACATATTTATATTTATATATAAATATCTCTCAGTATGTTTTGCTCGTGCATGTATTTCTCCCCGTCTGCAGTTCCAGCTTTGGCCACTGGGGTGGCCGCTTCAATGTTTCTCAGCAACTCTGGGGGCTTGACTTTAACTCTAAGTTCTCAAAATATTCTCCTCTTGATCCACACTTAGTTCCAGTTTTGAGCCACGATTGCATAATTTTAACTCCGCTGTTTATTAGTATCTTAGTTGCCACCGTTTAGCTTGTTGTGATCCGTTGTGATCGCGGCGAAAAGGCTCGCCCCAAAACACAGTCGCCCCGGGGCAAATCCGGCGGTATTCACCTGGTATTCCTAAACATTATTTTTTCACATTTTCTGAAAAGTAATGGTTTTGGACAAACAAGGTTTCCGTCCGACAGAGACTGTAGGTCCTTTTATAGGTCTAGGTTTAAATAGTACTGAGCTCTACTAGTTATAGACCATATTGGGTAAAAAAAATTAAAGCTACAAAAAAAAAAAGTTCATTTGAAGTTCATTAGAATGATGGTGAAGTCAAGTGCTTAATTTCATTGCAAAGTAAAGTAATTAGGTGGGCACGGTGGCACAGTTGGTAGCGCTGTCGCCTCAGAGTTACAAGGTCATGTGTTCGATTCCCGCCGGGGACGCTGTCGGTGCTGGGAAGTGTTCTCTCGCGTCATCAGTGCCCATACACAAAAAGATTGTGAGATAAAAAAAAGTATTTAATAAAAATTAAAAAAGGTAAAGTAATTACAGTATTACTGATATTAAATGCTCAAAGTCAGGTTAAAAGGACGCAATGTTTTGAATGTGCCATTTGTGTTTGAAGCTTCATGTAAGCCAATGTGTTGTTATTGCACAGAAAAGATGGGAAACTAACAGTTTTGTTTTTGTGTTTTTGTATTGTTCTGTCAGCCCTCATCAGTGGATTTGTAATACATTAATAATCATCAGCTGAAGTGTATGACCATCTTTTGGTGGGGGCTGCTACAAATAGTGCTTAGCAGCAATCTTATTCTCCAAATGTTTGTTTGTTTTGTTTTGTTTATGACTACTATACATTAAACTTTAAATGAGACTATTATATGGGAAGAGGGGATGAACAGTATGTGTAGCTTACTTTTACTCGAGTGCAGAGACGCAGCTGATAGAAGCTGTACACCCCACCATTAATATGCATGCACATGTATGTATGCAAGCAAGCACGCACACACACACAAGCACGCACGCACGCGTGCACGCACGCACACACGCGCACACACTCAGAACCAGTGCTGACTCTCTGCTGAAGCAACCGGCTGCCCTCCACCCACACGCCCTAGACCCCCGCATACTGCCTATCAGACACACATCAGAAAAGGAGACTGGACCTTGTGGTTGGTCGAGGCTTATGGCAGCTTATGGCACCTATGGAAAGGCACACACATGCACACACATGCACAAACACACACACACACACACACACACGCACACACGCACACACACACACACACACACACACACACAGTTATTTTAATAAATTTAGTCCATTTCGGCATTGATAATTACTGTACACCAAGTTAAGGATAATTCACCTTTGATTATGTGCTTCAAGACAAGTTCTACTTCACTACATTACATCTAGAAATATATATGTAGAAATGATGTCGTCACTGTCACTGGGTGGAAACCTTGTATGTCCAGAACTGTTATTTTCAGTAAATAGATTCAATGTAGTTATAGTTTAGTCACAAGCTCTTGTTAATACTTTTTATGGGTTCAATATGTATAAATCCCACAGACACACGTAACCACGTTTGCAAAATGTCCCCAAAACAATAAGCAGATCTACAGGCTCACAGCGCGTCACATTGCAACACGTTGTGAGCCTGTACATCTGCTATTTTCACTATACTTTTGCACAACACAGTCATACATAGCGTGTGCCCCCCCCCCCCCCCCCCCCCCCAGGTTACCGCGCGGGGTTTGGTCCGAATATCACTGTTTGCTGAGTTTCGCAGTGTTGCCAAGTCTGCCTGGTTGCTTGTTTCTCTCACACACCTGGCAACGCTGGTTTGTCAGTGTTGCCAAGTCTGCTTGTTAAGCGATGCATTTGGACATGTGTTCAAAGACCCGGTTGCTTGTTTCTCTCTCGCATGTCAACACTGGTTTCACGTTGAAAACAGGAAATACAAAGAAACAGTTGACTCATGAAAAGGTTCAAATGTAATTTAGATAGCATGTTATTGTGGTAAACTGAGCCCATTTTGGAAGACGGAAGCAGACATGTTTCTCTGGGCGGTAATAAATCACAATCCTTTAAAGTCCGAGGTAGTCATTTCCAACAATTCCATTTTATTGTCAGAGTTCTCAGCATCCCATACATACAAGTCAATTCGACGTACAGTGCATAGTCCATAGATCCATTTTATCCTGTTGGACGCGACATCTGTGTGTAGCCCAAAAACACAGAGAGTCCTGTTTTTCCCAATAGCACCATGTTATAAGCAACCAGATATTCCTCCTTCTGACCACTCACAACACAGATCTTATAGAACAATAGACCTTCTTGGGCAGGCCTTCTCAATCGGCACAAGGAATTAGCATCTCACTTGGTTTAAACATGTGACAATTTACTTTAACCCTTATCTATAAAACTGTACCTTTACACAAGCTCATATTATGCAATCTTTGTTTAACACCTTATTACCTTCAAAATAAGACCACACATATTTGTATTCAACTTTGTATGAATGATTTAGACAGAAAGAGATGATTTAAAAGGGGACTTGGCGTTTTCCTTAGATTCAAGAAGAAAAGTCTACATGCAACTAACTGGCTTCTCCCCAACCACATTTGTTCACACTTGTGTACTTACTATAGAATAAGCTTTTACTGTGAGCTAGTTATAATTTACAATAATTCAGTTTAAGTCTATTTCTTTACTGGCTGGCTGTAGAGAGAGAGAGAGAGAGAGATGGCAACATGTGTGAATAGATCGCATAATTACAATGCCTTTTTGGGAACAAAGAACTCGGCTGGGTGTGGTCTTTTAGGTTAGCACCTAAGACAATAGACAGGATCCCAGAGTTTTAACCCAATTACCTCTGTTGCAGACAGCTGTACTCCCCCACACTCTGACAGGGAACTTTGTTGACAATTTGTGTTCATAGTATATTAATAGCATATTAACTTCATATTCATCAGTCTTGAATACTGATACACGACATATTCCCCTCATGGAGATATATTAATACATCTCCACAAAAGGATATTCAAGACTGATGTCACTTGTGTAGGTATCAACTAGAATCTGTTTTAACCAAAAGACAACTTATTCTATTAAAATGGTCAATCCGTAACCCCTCAAGACTGTTGAATTATAAAAGTGACTCATCAACAAACATTGTACATCAAACACACAGAACTAATATCGCTGTACTCTCAGCTGGACTTCTTTTCACAAAACCTAAGAAAAAGTCAAGTTAATACAAACATAATTATTACAAGTTGGCAGTTACATTGACAACGCGCAAATACAGAGACACAGCTCTGCTCTTATTTTTTCTATTCTAACGAACGCAATTCATTCTTTTGACCGTCCATTTTGCACAATTTGACATGAGGCATAAGTACGAATTCTCTGGACATGATGGAATATGCAATCTGCAGATTTGCACACCACCATAGCCCAAAAAACCCGCCCATATCCTTTCTGTCCGAATTTGGGAATCACACAAGAATTGTCATCCTAAGGGTGTTGCTTCTGAACCGAATCACAGCTATTTCAGTACTTGACTTGATATTGACAATCAGGATTCTCTTATCCATACCTGATCCGTACGGGTGCCCCTCTTTTCATATGATCGAAAGAAAGTGTCATGCCTTTCAATTTGCAGATGCAACTTGATGTGTCACGGGTAACTCCTATAGGTACCTGGAACTTCCAACCGCTGCTGGTTTGTCAGAAACTATTGTAGATCTGTGACAACAGAGGTGTTGCACCCTGGCCTTGGCAAGGTGTTTTGTAGGGCCGATGATGATGAGTTGACAAATAGCTGGTGGTCGCCACTTCCTGCTGGATCTATGACGCGGAGATGAAACGGCTGTCAGGTCTGGAACTCTCTCCTCCGGTGTGGCCGGCTGAATCTCATGCAGGTTTTATCCCCACGACTCCCCTCTCGACCATGGTCTGTGATGGTCACTGGTAGGTGGAGAGATGTGAAGATAGGGTAGCTGTGGTTCCCTGGAGGTAGAAGTTCAGGCGACCTCTGTTTGTTCCAGGTCAGCTGTTCCCTTCTGCATTGTCATCCTGGTCAAGATGGATGGCTCCAATCTCAGCACCTGCTTTATTTCTCCTAGTACAAAAACAAAAGTCCACCTATACCTGCTCCACAGAAGCTAAACAGATTCCTAACTGCTTTAATACTCATACATTCAGGGATTAGTCACTCATAGACGCACAGTTTAACTCATGCTGTTAAAATTAGAGAACCTATCATCACATTTTTGACTGCTATCCGATTCTTTCAGACAGTACATTCTCCTGCTGGTCCATTCGCTCCTTCATACATTGTACTAACTAAATTCCAATATTAAAGTGATCTTTCCCGCCTTATCCCTATTTTACTCTTCTAATTCCTGTTGTACTTTGTCAATCAATCGTTCCATTTCGTTTATTCATTTACCACAGCTTTCTCCTTTTTCCATATATGACTCTTGTATTTTCCTAATAATAAATCTCCTATTTTAAATCTTTTACTGCATCTTATTTTTGCTCCAAATTTTCCTGACAATTATTTCCAAAGTTTGTAATTTATTTAAGGACAAATCTCTTAATTTACTGTGATTCTCTTAGAGTCCTGGTTAACTTACTATTTGTTTTCGTTTTTTAAGCATGTTCCAAAATGTATTTTGCCATGATTTGATAATTATGAGAATATTCCAAAACTGTGAAGTCTAAAGGACAACCACAGAACTATATTTTCTTTAAATGAGCATTTTTCCGGGGGCACGGTGGCGCAGTCGGTAGCGCTGTCGCCTCACAGCTAGAAGGTCCTGGGTTCGATTCCCGCCGGGGACGCTGTGGGCACTGGGGGCGTGTCTTCTCCTCCGCGTCATCAGCGCCCATACCCTAGGTGGGGTTGGCGAAAGGGCCTACTCTGTGTGGAGTTTGCATGTTCTCCCCGTGTCTCCTAGGGTAGTTAATACCCTCACAAAAACATGTAGTAATCCTGGTCACTATACCGCCTCCCCCATGACAGCCGGGGCGCCTGATGGAGGGGAAGGGAACTGGTTGGAATAACGTGTTCCTTCCACGCGCTACGTCCAACCAGGGAAACTCCCCCCTGTCAGGTGACAAGAAGGTCAGTTGGCTCTCATGCCTGAAGGAAGCATGAGCTCGGCCCTGGCCTCCCTACTGTGGGGTGACAGGTGTAATACTGGTGTAGGGCTGGTGTAGTGCCCAGGATCACTTAGGAAATTGGCACCGGGTGAAAAAAATGGGTTACAAAAATCGCGGGATAAAAATTTAAAAAAAAAAAAAAAAATGAGCATTTTTCCAAAAATAAACTGACAATATCTGCAACCTGCATACTCTATAATTTTGTTACAATTTAGTAGACTCTTGAAAGCATATTTTGCTAAATCTAACATTAGTTTTAGGGAAAGAGTTTTGTTATCAAGTTTCAAAATAGGCATGGAAGCAAATTATTTAGCTCTTTTTTTTTGTAAACTCCCACACCAAACTATAATCTGTGCTGTGTCAAGTCCTTGTGTCAAGTTCAAAAGATGACTACTGTTTTTCTTTCCTTGTACGGTGATGCTTCTTCTGGTATTTTTCCAGTATTTCCAATATTCACCAACACCTAAAGTAATGTCTCTGTTCATTTCAAGTGTCCTTCAAATGTCTTTTTCTGTAATAACTTTGAATTCTTGCAATCGATATCTTCAGGCTTACCTCATGCCCACTGGACTCCTCCCCTCTCCGGTGAACCATTACAATGGATCACCGGTTCCTTCGCGAAATCGCTGGGCCCCCTCAGGGACACCATGATATGAGACGTCGAGCCGAAGGTTTGTTGAGAGGCCGTGGACAGGATTATGCAAGATGATGTGACTTCTATGCATGAAACAATCCTGATGATCAACCACGTCCGTCGAGCTGCACCTGTGTGTTGGCAAAACCTGTTGTCCTGCTTGTGTCCGTCAGTTGGAGTTTTGACGAAACCTTTGGTGTGCCACATACAGCAGGCTTGTATCAGCATACCGTCATCGAAACGGTCGCACCTTCCTTCTGCTGTGACTGCGGTCTCCTGTATTACTGGATCAAACTTGTTGGGACACATGGAATTCTTGCAAGACATCACTGGACCACCATACGGTTGTCAGTTTTAGTGTGGGATTTCTTTTTTTTTTGTGAGCTTTTTGGTTACCTCGTTACCTTTTTTGAAAAATAATACGACCACTTTCCTTCTTTTCCCAATTTTTTTGGATCAAATATGCTCCCCTCAGGCCACATTAATTAGTATTTGTTCAAATCGTTTCAGTCACAAACATTTGTCATTCTATTTCATTTTCTAGGCATACAGCTGTTTTCACAAAAATGTTAAATTCTCCTCCTACTATTCTGACTACTGAAAGTATGTTTTACACTGTACTTCCCTTCCTTGAAAATAAAACACAAACGATGGATACCATTATGTTGGTTACTTCAGAGCAGTTTGTTCAAAAGGAAACTAATACTAATGTAATATTGTATGAAAAATTTGTCATTCTACACAACACACAATATTCTACAACCAGTATTACATATAAACTTTTAAGCATTGTCAATACAATATAGAAAATGGGTGTGAATTTGGTCAACACATGTACACTCTATGTACATGCACTAATACATGTATTATCGTGATTTCTGTTTAGAAGCTGTAGCAAATGTAAACAAAAGGTATTAGGTTATATCGCCAAGGATAGGAATTTTTGAAGCTCAATTTAAAAATACTCTGTTTTAGAAACTTTTGATCTTATCTATGAACGGTTAAAATCAATAATAAAAGGTCCTTTTTCTAGAATTAAGACACTCTGGGACTACACTAAGCCCCTCTAGTTACTTCTAAAACTGAATCAAATACAAATCAAACATTCTGAGCGTCTAATAATTTTAAAAGTCTGGTCGATACATTACTTCTTCCAGACAGGAGCTGTCTTTATTAAGCTGGCACAAGACACTCAAGCCATACTGACAATCATTAAGCCTCACTTGTATAGGCCATCTATGAAATAAAGGATTAATCGTTAACACAACAGACAAACAATGTTAATCCAAGCATTCTTAACACACTAGACCTAAAAAATACTACTGAGGTAACCTTGTTAAAACTAAGAACTGTTAAAGGGAAGCAACTCTGTCATCATGAAAATCAACTGTCATTAATGGACAGGCTTCATATTTTGACCGCCAGGGGGAGCCAATCTGACAATGTCAGCTCAGCCCCCTCAGAGGTAAAATACACTATCAAATAGATCACTCCTACAGGCAACACGTCATCACGTAATGATCACGTGACGGTCCGTGCTTCCAGTGGGGTGAACTTTTAATTTCTCTTTACAATACTCTAACCAAAAAACGTATTTCAACTTATTCTTAGCCACCAGTGGTACGTCACAAAAATCGAGTATAATTACACGTTTGCAGCTTCAAATCCTACACATTCGTTTCATTAAAAATAGTAACATAGACTGGTTAACTGTTCATACATTGTCATTCAAATTCGGGTTTAATCTATTTAAGAATATCTACTTTCCTTTAACATATCGATCTAAATAGGTTACTAAACGGTGTGATAATTCCTCTCATCTACCAGTTGGCAATGTCCATCAGTTTAAAAGGACAGAAATAGTCTCGAATGGTTGTGCCCCATCAAATAATCACGCATAATAAACAATTTTAATTTATACCTCTAGTAGGGTTTTAAAGCCACTTATAGCACCACTCTTAAACACCTTTCAGATATTATGGGAAAAATATCTCATTGTGGGTATTTAAGCAGGCACTCGTTTTTATCAAATTTATCCTAGCATTTACTATTTAGTTACAATCAAACAATTCGTTTTAAATTCGACGCATAATCACTTCTTCCCACAGCCCAGTGAGCCAAAATGCAATACATCTGTGAATTGAACCACACAGATGTAAAACACCTTAGCCCAACCTACAAAGTAACCATGACTAAGTTTAAACATATTACTACAGAATGCCATGGTGACTCCAAAGACACACAACAGAATCCTTTCCTCTGGAACCAGCCAGAATGAGGGACCCTGGGGTCGCGTACCCCAAGGTTACTGTGTGTGCACTAAAAAGACCATATTTTAACATAAAGACAATGTTCTCCATAGCACACAGGTTAATGACCAGACCATTAAGGAATACGGGCGTGGATAAAGCACGCAGAACAGGCCAATAACAAACCATTAAACATACTTAGACACAACACCTTAACTACCCTAATTTGAACATCAACAGCTACTTTCGCCAATTCAATTCATTCCTCACAATAAACAATACACCCAGCATCCCAACCTCACTCCACCCCTTCTTACATCCACTCATATATACACACACAACGTTCCCACCCGACCACTTAACGACTATTTAAAGAAAAACAACGGTAAAACATCTCAACGAAAATTATGGCACTGCTCCACACTCACGTGTCAAAACAGACAAATAACACCATTACAGAGAACCTTCAAAACAACAGAAACCTGATCCGTAGTTTCTTAAAAAGACAAGTCTTCCTATTAAAAGAAAGAAAGCTAAAAAAGCTTCATAAACAAAACAGTGTGAAAAACTAAACGCCATCTTGTGCTTAAACACAGTGAAAAGAAGCCTTTCCCACACACGAGAGAACGTGTGTCCTTGTACAACTACAGGGTATAACGTACAATTATTCTAAATGTAAAAATAAAAAATTAATACTTTACTCCCTTCAAAGATCTTATTCCATCAAAACAAAAGGAATCTCGTACAAGCGTTGAAATAAGGAGATATTACGAATGTAATATACATAAGAAAGTAGCTTTTAAGTTTTTTAAAGTTAAAACTCCAAACTGCGTCTCTCCGGATATGACGTAGAAACGCGGAAGTCAAGACGCGTAGAAAAACTACATTCCCGGCCCAAAAACTACAAATTGCGCGTCTGGCCCGAGTGAAAGCTCTCATACAGAAGAACAAAGAATGAGCTATGCAAAAAATACCTTCCCCCTCTAGAATAAACAACAACACGAAACAGCAGGCCTACGCTGCTCTAAATTTAAACCTCCTTTCTTCACCTGTTCACAAGTCAAGAAGCAAGACGCTTCTTTAATCCTATAAACAGCCACATTCTAAACATATTTACACAAATTTCCACTCGACACAATAGGCCAAGATAAAAGAATCACTCCTCTCAACCAACATCTCTAAAGCCTCAAATTTCAACCATATAGTTCTGTCCATCTCTTACAATAATACAAACGGAACCCTAAGTCCAAACAAAGTTTTTAAAAGCTTATCATACTCCACTCCCCTCTTCAAAACATTATACCTATTAACAATGTTTTGAGAAAAAACTAACGAACAAGCAATACAAAGTCCTGTAAAAAACATGTATCGTATACCGAATGTCCTTGTTTCAACTCAACAAAATCCATTCACGTAGAAAAATTGGAAATGGACTCAAACTGCTGCGTGCACCAGCAGCTCAAGTCCACAGTCACTTAACAATAGATAGAGAGAGAAAAAGAGAGAGAGAGAAAGAGAGAGAAAGAGAGAAAGAGAGAGAGAAAAAGAGAGAGAGAGAGCCGTAGCCCTACCCGAGACCCATTAACAAACAGGTCACAAACGCTACAAGCAAAAAGCCACCGCGACGCTTGGAAACAACATATGCAAACACGCACAATGAGTACCAGGAACCAACTTTAAGTGCCATCAGTGGGCTGCCCTTACATTACATACTTATAGACATTCTTACCGAACCGAATATTTTCCACAGGCCTCTCTGTCAACCTTAAACGCTGGGATACAATGTTGCAAACTGTTTCACAAAATAAGCTTAAAATATCGGTATTTAGAAACGTGTCGGCTTAAATCACTGCGTAGCCATGGATCACATGACGCTCGTCTGACGATAACGGCAATACTGGAAGTTATTCCCCGATAAAACAAGCTTAAAATATAAAACAACTCAGAACACCCTATCCAGCACTTTCATACCTTCACTTCCTTTCATAACCATGTGGAAATATCCGGTGCGCTCACGTATATTATAACTAGCAAAATTAAACACCAATAGTGAGAGTCTAGACTTACAAGGCTCTATTTTATCACAAGAGCCCTCTTAAACCAGATGTGTTTTTTACACTTTCTGATCAGATCCTACGTGTAATTAATGTCTAGCTTGAACCCCTAGAAAGAAATTATACGCTTTAATGTACCACGACAAATCAAAAGTCCATTTATACTATCCGAAATGCAGTTTAACCCAGACACGGCTTGAACCCCCGTGAAGAGATCGAACACTTTTTTGTGGCACACGGAAACGGTGAAACACACACTTCTACGCTCCCTGTGTCAGTGTCTCACCAATGCGTGCATGAAAACATACACTCCACAGGCTCCAAGCGGCCTTCAAGCACGCAACTTAAAACCACTCAGAGACACCATCCATTTCCGCCGGAGCCAAAATGGCTCATAAGGTTTTTTTTTTTTTCCAACCGCCATAAACACGGACAAAGTTTAACATTAGAAGTACAATTCACACATACCTTCAACGAAAACTTTGTAGAAATGTCCCGTGTTCCAGCAGCAAAGGGCCTAGCTGTCTCGCCAATAATTTGTGGTAAACTGAGCCCATTTTGGAAGACGGAAGCAGACATGTTTCTCTGGGCGGTAATAAATCACAATCCTTTAAAGTCCGAGGTAGTCATTTCCAACAATTCCATTTTATTGTCAGAGTTCTCAGCATCCCATACATACAAGTCAATTCGACGTACAGTGCATAGTCCATAGATCCATTTTATCCTGTTGGACGCGACATCTGTGTGTAGCCCAAAAACACAGAGAGTCCTGTTTTTCCCAATAGCACCATGTTATAAGCAACCAGATATTCCTCCTTCTGACCACTCACAACACAGATCTTATAGAACAATAGACCTTCTTGGGCAGGCCTTCTCAATCGGCACAAGGAATTAGCATCTCACTTGGTTTAAACATGTGACAATTTACTTTAACCCTTATCTATAAAACTGTACCTTTACACAAGCTCATATTATGCAATCTTTGTTTAACACCTTATTACCTTCAAAATAAGACCACACATATTTGTATTCAACTTTGTATGAATGATTTAGACAGAAAGAGATGATTTAAAAGGGGACTTGGCGTTTTCCTTAGATTCAAGAAGAAAAGTCTACATGCAACTAACTGGCTTCTCCCCAACCACATTTGTTCACACTTGTGTACTTACTATAGAATAAGCTTTTACTGTGAGCTAGTTATAATTTACAATAATTCAGTTTAAGTCTATTTCTTTACTGGCTGGCTGTAGAGAGAGAGAGAGAGAGAGATGGCAACATGTGTGAATAGATCGCATAATTACAATGCCTTTTTGGGAACAAAGAACTCGGCTGGGTGTGGTCTTTTAGGTTAGCACCTAAGACAATAGACAGGATCCCAGAGTTTTAACCCAATTACCTCTGTTGCAGACAGCTGTACTCCCCCACACTCTGACAGGGAACTTTGTTGACAATTTGTGTTCATAGTATATTAATAGCATATTAACTTCATATTCATCAGTCTTGAATACTGATACACGACATTATCAACTGGAAATTATGATAACGACGTTTGGACGTTGGAGGGACATTTACTGGTGAGTACAGAATCACAGTTGAAGATCCCTGGTCTAAACTAAAGTCTACATTAGAACATGCTTAAACATTCGACAATTAAGGTCTAATATTTCTACAATTGCTAAATATTGCTATAAAATCTGTATATCCAGTCATTTTGGGGCATTAACTAGAAGTTGAAGGATAAATTAAGTCTGATAATGATGTACCTTCATGTTCACATCATGTATACTTTACTTTACTTGACTACATTTTGGATACAAATAGCCAATTTTACATTGAGGTGCCCAGATGTCCCTAGTGCCCACCTTTCTGTATCCTGTAGTATAGCTGAATAGGATGGGGTAGGACTATGCTACTGTATTTTAACATCAGTCATAATGGTGGTAGCCTACGTGGAGAAGCAAATATTTTCTGAGGTGGTACTCAGTGTAAAAAGGTTGAGAACCACTTATTGATTTCAAGAGTTGGGTCGACTGCTTGCATGATTCGTCACATTACAGTTTGGAAATCAATCCTGGGACCGTTTTAAGACGTGTATTAGATGGGGATCTTTTAAGTTTAATAGCCTTGGGGTACAATTGGCTTTGCAAAGAAACATCCTGTAAAAATACTTTTTACGTTTACTCATAAAGAACATTTCAGAGTCTGTACTTTTGTACTTTTACTTGAGTAATTATTTGAATGAGTACTTCAACTTTTACCGAAGTATTTTTTACACAAGTAATTGTACTTCTACTCGAGTACAGAATGTCAGTACTTTTCCCATCTCTGCTCATTACACAGATAACTGTCTGTGAGTCCTATGTCATACACAAACATTACTACACACTACTGTATGTATGTCTATAATATACACTACAGTATATTGTTGGTGCAAAGCCAAGCAAGCTGATAACGAGAGAGAGAGAGAGATAGATTTAGCTAAAATAGCCATTCAGGTTGAGTAACGTCATTAGCTATTCCATATAATGATGTCATCACGCAATGATATCACAACATCATTATTACATCAGATGTAATTATCCTTTTAAATGTCGTTATTGTATTTTCCAACACAACATCATTCAGCAACTTCTGGAAGCAGCTTGCCCTGCCTTCTAACAACCTCTTCTGTAAATTAGTTGCACTGATTCACAAAGTGGTGCTGGTGTGTGAAATGTTTCACTGGACAACACATCTGAAAGGAGGACATAAGGATTACTGCCCAGCTGCTGTGGTAGTCGGACACAAGCTGTACTCTTTTGGAGGATGCGGTAACAAGAACAACAGTGATCAGATGGATGTCCACATCTTCAACACAGTGTCTCTACGCTGGAGGAAGTTGCCCCCATGGACAAATGGAAGAGGAGAACATCACCTTGAGGTTCCCTGCGTGCGCAAGTGCCACACTGCTGTTCTGGTAGAAGATATTGTCTACATCTGGGGGGGATATCCTTACTGTAACATGCTGTATTCATTTGATGTTGACAACCACAGATGGTCCAAACCCAATATGTCTGGTACTGTTCCAGAGGACAGGTGCCACCACTCAGCCTGTGTCTTGAGGAAGGTCATGTATGTCTATGGAGGAGACACCCAGCCGACTAGACGCAATAATGACATCTACAAGTTGGACACCACCACAATGGTCTGGTCTTTAATTAACACCAGAGGAACTCCACCACCTGTTTCATCAGGTCACTCTGCCACCATCATTGGGACAAAGATGTTTGTGTTTGGGGGCTATGACAAGGGTGACTGGCACAACAACATCAGAGTGTTTGACACAGAGACCAACTGCTGGCTGAGCACACCTTCTGCACAGCTTCCTCCAGAAGGACGCGGTGGTCATTCAGCCTTTGCCTACAATGGAGAGCTGTAAATATTTGGTGGCTTCAAGTCAAACCAGGACTTCAATGATCTGTGGAAATTCAATCCACAGACCTGCTCATGGAAGAAGGTTGAGCCCAAAGGGAAAACCCCGTGTGGGGGGCATTGGATGAGTTGTTGCATGGTGGGAGAATGTATCATCGTCTTTGGAATAAATAACACACCTGATGACCTGTATATCTTAGATTTAAGTCCTAATCTGAAGATGTTATGCAAGCTAGCAGTTATTCAGTACCGTGTAGAGCAGTCTGAACTCACACATGACATCAGATGGGAACTGGCTGTCATGACTGCCAACAATAACTGAATACAACATACCTCTATAAAAAGAGAAACAAACTGTGATCCCACTATAAATAAATAAACAACTAAACAACTAAACAAATACATAAATACATAAACTGCAAGTGGCAACGGGGTCCAAGCATATAATATAAGACGATTATGACATGATGATTAAGAGAAAGATGGTGGACAGAAAGATGATGAAGAGAAAGATGATAGCTCTCAGGAGAAAATGCAGAAAAGAAACATGAAAACATAGTGTGGTTCACAGTGACATTCGTAGACCAAGGACCAGTAGAGATTATATATCCATGCTGGCCTACTTGGAACGCCCCGGGATTTCCAGAGGTAAGTGGCTGATGTGGGAAGACGGATTCTCTGCCAGAACAGTTACCTCCACGATGAGGTAGATGAAGATGGATGGATGGATGGAAGGATGGATGGATGGATGGATGGATGGATGGATGGATTGATTCACCACATTAACACATTACCCGCCAAGGACACAGGTATGCGTTCTATTAAATGCATCACTTGCCCGCCAAGAACGCAGATACGTTCTATTATATTTTTTTAAATTTTTTCCCACAAGGGGCGCTCTAACACAGCTTTGGAATGATCCTTCGTCACTCAGAGAAGCAGTAGACGGATGTGCAGTCATTCCAAAAAAACAGACATCCGTCCGCCCCAACTATAGGATATTTAGAAAAACACACTTTTTGTGATGAAAACAACCCATTTTCAACGGAACATAGCCCCAAAATGGTGGATCGCGGTTGGAACGTTATTAGTTTATAGTTTCACATGGGTGAAGAGGATGTCTCTGGTCATTCCTGACACGCTTGTGTCTCATCCAACCCGATCTCACACGACTTAGTATACATTGCACGGAGGTGTCATTCCGTGCATAGACAACTGGAAAACCCGAAAATCCGTGCATAGCCGCCTCGCATCTCCCGCATTGACTCTAAACCATTTCGGAGGCGCGCAGTCTCAAGGGAACTGGAGCCACGTAAGGGACCACCGAGTGAGCTAAAGCGAACGAGTTGCCGTCCCGAACGTTGCGACGTTCCCTTGAGCCTACTCAGTACCGTTTGAGTTACGTACCGATATGCACAGAATGGTAAATTTTGTTGTGGGGACTGCTCTGCTTCCGGGTTTTTCCGGGTTGCAACTAGTTACGCCCATCGTGGGACTCGCCGTACATATGCACGGAATTTCGGGTTTTCTAGGCGACTATGCACGGAATGACGTGCACTGGGTCCGTGCAATGTATACTAAATTGTTGTGAGATCAGGCTGGTCTCATCGGTTAAACCAGTGCTTCTCAAACGTCTTCATGTAAAGGAAACGCATCTGAAACTATTTTGTGTCAGCAACCCCCATACAAGATTTGTGTTGATAAAATGTAACAGAAATATTCAAGATTTATCTTTAGATAAAAAATAAAAAGCTAATCTACAACCTCGCAACGCGTGGCATCGCTATTTTCAAATATCCCGGGTGAAGTGGTTAAACAGATTTTCATGCTACTGGCCGCCATGCGGAGTCATATTTCGGGGGCTTGGTCAGAGTAACCCATATATGTCCGTCCTTGTCCCTTTTATGCCCATATATGGACATCCCTGATGTCATCAGTATATGCCCATATATGGGCATATTGGTTGGATTGGTGGTTCTTGACAACTGGATAGCCTACTGTATATATGCTTAAATATGGACATTTCGGGTTGGGTCGGCGGTTCTGGACAACCGCATATCCGAACGTCTCGGTAGCGGGCACTGTATATGTCCCATATATGCACATGACCATATATGGTCATAGTGGCCGGATCTGTGGCGCTGGACAACCGGATCTCCATTTGTGTATGGGGTTTGTTTATGGTTATGTCTGAGTCTTAGTGACATGCCTACAATGGGCGTATCAGGTTTGTTTATGGTTATGTCTGAGTCATAGTGATGTGGCCGTGGTCCTGCCTGTATAAAGGCATATCGGTTTGTTTATGGTTATGTCTGAGTCAGAGTGATGTGGCTGTGGTCCTGCCTGTATATGGGTGTATCGGGTTTGTTTATGGTTATGTCTGAGTCAGAGTGACGTGGCCGTGGTCGTATACCTGTATACGGGCGTATCGGGTTTGTTTATGGTTATGTCTGAGTCAGAGTGACGTGGCCGTGGTCGGCCCACACAAACATAGCAGTTACTGTGTGGCATGGATTAGGTGTAATTGCAATGTCAATGATGTAGAAAACAAGCGTATAATTATGCAATGCGCATGTATCATAGATGGTCACACACACACACACACACACACACACACACACACACACACACACACACACACACACGCGCGCGCGCGCACACACACACACACACACACACACACACACACACACACACACACACACACACACACACACACACACACACACACACACACACACACACACACACACACAGACACGCACACACACACCTATTCAGACTTACCTATGCGGGCAAACAAACAGCCTCACACCAGTGTGTGGTGTGGATAAGGGTGGCCGTCTGTCTTTTTAATAGGGTCTTGTTATCCTAATTAACATTTACCCCTAATTAACCTGTGTGATGATAGCAGCTGGATTAATTAATCCAATATAAAAAGGAGGGGGCAAGGGATATTACCCTGGGGGACCCCGGTCAACAAAGTATAGGGTTTAAGAAGCTTCTAGATCTTTTATTTTTGAAAATGTTTGACAAATTTAGGAAACATTTTGGTATTGCAAAAACAAAAAAAATATCTGAGTACCTCTTCTTTGACTTAAGAAAAACTACAGTGATGTCAACAAATGATTAATGGCCTCCACAAGTTCACCAAACTAAAAACATAATAGGCTTGAAGCCCCCAGGCAAGGCACGTTTATTTGTGCTCGAGTGTTTCATACACAAGGACTCTCTACCTGGCAACACCAAGTTGCCAGGTTCTGGAAAGAAACAAGCAACCAGTGTTAAATCGTTCGGCAATGGCGGTAGCCTCTCAGGAACTTTCAGCGCATGTTTGACTATCATGAGACTCTACAATGAGTAGTAGTAGAGAAAAAAATTACTTTGCATCGGTTATAATAGACGAATTTCCCATTATGACAACGGAGGGGGTTGAAAAAATGACGACAGGGGAATCTCTGGAAAAAAACAACGCCACTTTTTACGTCGGTAGGTGAGTAACGACACATCAAAGATAACACTTAAAATGTCCGGAATTCTCCTTTAAGGCCTTTGCAGACAGGGTGCGATTTTTCGCACGGAAAAAACTGACAATATATTTTTTTAAATGAACACATGGTTCTCAATGACCTCATGCACACCGGCTCCGAATTTACCGTGCGGCGATGCGTTTTTTTTCCAATCGAAACTAGTTCGATTTGTGCGTCTTTTCGCATGCGGTAAAAACTGATTGACTAATCGCACCCTGTCTGCAAAGGCCTTTAGCCAATCAGGATGGAATATGTAAATCAAACAAGATTTGTCTTGATCACATGACTATAGAGATCATGTGCTTCGATTTGCGTGAAATTTGTATAAAATCTGAAGGAGTAATATTCAAAAATGTGTTTTATATAAGTGGTGCGCTATAAAAGGCAGATGTGAAAAATACAGGGCAAAGGGTTTTCCTTGGCCTCCAGGAAGTGCACATACAAAGTTTTGACATTTGGTTTAATGACTAGAGATACTGTGTACTGATTTGCGTGATGTTTGGACAAAATCTGTAGGAGTAGTGTCAAAAAATGTGTTTTGCAAAAAGCGGCCTCCTGGTGGCGCTATAACAGGCCCATGTGAAAAATTTGGGGCAGAATTGGCATTCAGGGAGTATGTGTGCATAGTTTCGCTGCGATCAAGCCAACAGTGCCGGTTGTGTTTTTTTGTTCAATCCTGTGTTTCCTGTTGTTCCAGTCAGACCGGCCATGAGGATATGCCTCCAAGTTGGACTAAGATTTAATTCAGCCTCTACCAGCACATTCGCAGTGAAGGGCACCGCGACACTTCCCACAATAACTTTAGAAGATTATGTAAACACCGTCTAACAGCACTAATATTTGCAGACACATTTACAAATGACTATTTACCCAATGCAAGTTAAACAAATGCATCATGAAGTCAAATAAATACCAAACAAAAGCTGAACAAAAATAAAGGAAGAAGAATTCAACAACAAAATATAGCTGCAAGCAGCGATAATACGGGGCCAGTGAATAGAGAGAGAGAGAGAGAGAGAGAGAGAGAGAGAGAGAGAGAGAGAGAGAGAGAGAGAGAGAGAGAGAGAGAGAGAGAGAGACGGATTAGATTGAAGAGAGAGAGAGACGGAATAGATTGAAGAGAGAGAGAGAGAGAGACGGAATAGATTGAAGAGAGAGAGAGAGAGAAACGGAATAGATTGAAGAGAAAGAGAGAGAGAGAGAAACGGAATAGATTGAAGAGAAAGAGAGAGAGAGAGAGAGAGAGAGAGACATGGAAACGGAATAGATTGAAGAGAGAGAGAGACATGGAAACGGAATAGATTGAAGAGAGAGAGAGAGAAAGAGACATGGAAACGGAATAGATTGAAGAGAGAGAGAGAGAGAGAGAGAGAGAGAGAGAGAGAGAGAGAGAGAGAGAGAGAGAGAGAGAGAGAGAGAGAGAGAGAGAGAGACAGACAGACATGGAAATGGAATAGATTGAAGAGAGAGAGAGACATGGAAACGGAATAGATTGAAGAGAGAGAGAGACATGGAAACGGAATAGATTGAAGGGAGAGAGGGAGAGAGCGAGAGAGACATGGAAACGGAATAGATTGAAGAGAGAGAGACTTGGAAACATAATAGATTGAAGAGAGATGGAAGCGGAATTGACATCTCAACCTATTGCCATTAACAGGAATCGAACCCTGAACCTTCGGATTGACAAGCTGCAACACTACCTATAGTGCTATAGCTTTGTACAGGCTGAGGTTGTCTGTTGAAGATAAAAGTGAACCAGTGAAAGCAGCCGATCTACAAGCTCAGAAACACGTTGCTATCTGAAAAGTTTTGAGATTGTAGATCGGCTATTTTCAGAATGAACTATGTCATACATTGAAAAGACATACTCTCAAATAAGCATTTCAGGTTATCTTTAACAATTGCACTTGCATTAATTGACACAATCATGTTGTGTGCAATGCAACTTAAATGAAGTCTGCATCAAGTGGGGCTTGAACTGGCAACCTTGAGGTTCTAAGGCACACACTTAAGCGAGAAGCCATTGGACCAACAGACCTGACCTGGTGAATGAGAGAGAGAGAGAGAGAGAGAGCGAGAGAGAGAGAGAGAGAGAGAGAGAGAGAGAGAGAGAGAGAGAGAGAGAGAGAGAGAGAGAGAGAGAGAGAGAGAGAGAGACATGGAAACGGAATAGATTGAAGAGAGAGAGAGACATGGAAACGGAATAGATTGAAGAGAGAGAGAGACATGGAAACGGAATAGATTGAAGGGAGAGAGGGAGAGAGCGAGAGAGACATGGAAACGGAATAGATTGAAGAGAGAGAGAGACACTTGGAAACATAATAGATTGAAGAGAGATGGAAGCGGAATTGACATCTCAACCTATTGCCATTAACAGGAATCGAACCCTGAACCTTCGGATTGACAAGCTGCAACACTACCTATAGTGCTATAGCTTTGTACAGGCTGAGGTTGTCTGTTGAAGATAAAAGTGAACCAGTGAAAGCAGCCGATCTACAAGCTCAGAAACACGTTGCTATCTGAAAAGTTTTGAGATTGTAGATCGGCTATTTTCAGAATGAACTATGTCATACATTGAAAAGACATACTCTCAAATAATTCACAGTGTCTGAATTAAATATTAGATTGTAATGTCTTAAAAAATTGCACATGCATTATTTGATGCAGTCATGTTTTGTGCGATGCAATTGAAAAGTGGAATGACCCACCTACAGACAGAGCCAGATAGACAGACAGAGTGAGAGAAACAGACAGCTCAACCTATTGCCATTGACAGGAATCAAACTCTCAACCTTCGGACTCACAGAATGAGACACTACAAGTAGTGCTATAGCTTCATCCAGGCTGAAGTTGTCTGTTGAAGATCATACACTTTTGCCTTCTGTCATGAACCAAGCCCCTGTTTCACTAACACTAAGATCACTCGTTCACAAACCATTTACCAATAGAGAAATTGTATGTCTCCTCGAAACCGAAACCAGTGAAAGCAGCCGATCTACAAGCTCACAAAACGTTGCTATCTGAAAAGTTGTGAGATTGTAGATCGGATATTTTCACAATGAAGTACGTCATACATTGAAAAAACATACTCTCAAATAAGCATTTCATGTTATCTTTACCGTTTGCATATGTATTCATTGATACAGTCATGTTTTTTGCAATTCAACTTAAATGAGTCTGCATCAAGTGAGGCTTGAACCGGCAACCTTGCGGTCGTGAGGCACTCGCTTAAGGGAGAAGCCATTGGACCAACAGACAAGAACCTGTGAAAAAGGAGATCACACAGATGATACAGTTTCACGCAAATAGCTGAAAAATCCTGGGTTTAAGTGTTTTTCAAACTGCTCAAAATTGCAGACAATCTAAGGGCGGAGCTTACTGGTTAACGTGATACATGTGTTCCTCATGAGTCAAGGCACATGTGTAAGTAGGTTTAATGGCTGTCGGCCAAACGAGGCATGACTTTTGCCTGTTTAAAGTTTGCATTTAAAAAAAATCGCTATAGCGCCCCCCTTTGACCAATTGGAGTAAGATTGGTTTCAGTGATATTTGGAATGACCCTCAACATTACCGCAAAGTTTCAAAGAAATGTGAGTCTGCATGTATGTGTTAGGGGCAGATGAATAATTGTCATAAAACTGCAATATTCATTGGCTCATTAAAGCTTCATTTTTTCACTTATGGAAAATCTTTGCTGCTTGTTTGTCGGCATAGGTCCAAAGTTCATGTGTAAAACGTTTCGTGCAGATTACTAAAAAATCCCAGGAGGAGATAGGTTTTAACTGTTTTTCATATAATTCAAAATGGTGGGAGATCTAAAGGTCAGAGGTCAAAAGTCAGAGTGTGAAAGTTGTTCATCATGAGTAGACGCATGTGTGTATTGAAGTTTCATGGCTGTAGGTCAAACAGGGCATGAGTTGTACCTGTTCAAAGTTGGCATTTTGCTATAGCGCCACCTTTTGACGAAAGATTGTGAGAATTATTTCTTGATAGTTTTTCATGACCATCTACCATATGGCCAAGTTTCGTAAAAAGCGTATGCACGGTTCAGCCAGAACTGCGAAAAGTGGCAGAAGAAAAAAGAGGGCAACATTAAAACAGGTCCAGAGCTGAGCTCTGGCCCCGTAATGACCCACCTACCAGAGCCAGATAGACAGAGTGAGAGAAACAGACAGCTCAACCTATTGCCATTGACAGGAATCAAACTCTCAACCTTCAGACTCACAGGCTGAGACACTACCTGTAGTGCTATAGCTTCATCCAGGCTGAAGTTGTCTGTTGAAGATCATAAACTTTTGCCTTCTGTCATGAACCAAGCCCCTGTTTCACTAACACTAAGATCACTCGTTCACAAAACATTTACCAATAGAGAAATTGTATGTCTCCTCGAAACCGAAACCAGTGAAAGCAGCCGATCTACAAGCTCACAAAACGTTGCTATCTGAAAAGTTGTGAGATTGTAGATCGGCTATTTTCACAATGAAGTACGTCATACATTGAAAAAACATACTCTCATAAGCATTTCATGTTATCTTTACCGTTTGCACATGTATTCATTGATACAGTCATGTTTTTTGCAATTTAACTTAAATGAGTCTGCATCATGTGAGGCTTGAACTGGCAACCTTCAGGTTGTGAGGCACGCGTTTAAGGGAGAAGCCATTGGACCAACAGACAAAAACCTGTGAAAAAGGATATCGCTCAGATGATACAGTTTCACGCAAATAGCTGGAAAATCCTGGGTTTAAGTGTTTTTCAAACTGCTCAAAATTGCGGACAATCTAAGGGCGGAGCTTACTGGTCAACGTGATACATGTGTTCCTCATGAGTCAAGGCACATGTGTAAGCAGGTTTAATGGCTGTCGGCCAAACGAGACATGACTTTTGCCTGTTTAAAGTTTGCATTTTCAAAAAATCGCTATAGCGCCCCCCTTTGACCAATTGGAGTAAGATTGGTTTCAGTGATATTTGAAATGACCCTCAACATTACCGCAAAGTTTCAAAGAAATGTGAGTCTGCATGTATGTGTTAGGGGCAGATGAATAATTGTCATAAAACTGCAATATTCATTGGCTCATTAAAGCTTCATTTTTTCACTTATGGAAAATCTTTTGCATCAGTTTTTCGGCATAGGTTCAAAGTTCATGTGTAAAACGTTTCGTGCAGATTACTAAAAAATCCCAGGAGGAGATAGGTTTTAACTGTTTTTCATATTATTCAAAATGGTGGGAGATCTAAAGGTCAGAGGTCAAAAGTCAGAGTGTGAAAGTTGTTGATCATGAGTAGACGCATATGTATATTGAAGTTTCATGGCTGTAGGTCAAACAGGGCATGAGTTGTACCTGTTCAAAGTTGGCATTTTGCTATAGCGCCACCTTTTGACGAAAGATTGTGAGAATTATTTCTTGATAGTTTTTCATGACCATCTACCATATGGCCAAGTTTCGTAAAAAGCGTATGCACGGTTCAGCCAGAACTGCCAAAAGTGGGAGAAGAAAAAAGAGGGGAACATTAAAACAGGTCCAGAGCTGAGAGCTCTGGCCCCGTAAAAAAAGCTCCACACACATATCATGGAAAAGAGAAGGTTACAGAGAGGGAATGTGTTTTTTTTTCCTTTTTTTATTCCAGTTCCTTCCAGTCTCCAGTCATTTCAGACTAATGGTTGGTGGAAAGCAGAGGACCATTAGTCTGCTTCCTGGACTATAGCAGCACCTATTACACACACACACACACACACACACACACACACACACACACACACACACACACACACACACACACACACACACACACACACACACACACACACACACACACACACACACACACACACAAAACATATAACATTGTGGTTCTCTCCGGCAGCATTAGCCTGCATAATTGCAGGCCATATTAATCATATAATTTACATTTATCACTCACACTTCTGAGACCCAAGCGGAGTGGCCATAATGTTGATTATTTTTTCTTTATTTTAATTTTATTTATTTTTTGGTCGTAATGTTATGGCGTGGCAACGACTCCTGCACTTCTGTTATTACAATAACTCTGCAACATAAATTACCTTTATTTATTTATATGTTGAAAAGTTGTCTGCTTTTCATGTGTTTAATGTAAAATAAAGAGTCTCCTTTATACATTGTAATGGTTGTAACGTGTCACAAGCCTAGTCTAGTGCACCTGACGTCAGTAGACAGCAGCAAGACAAGACAGCAGCTGACAACAAGCTGCGTACATGCACTAGTGAAGTTAAACAGTCATCTGATTGAGGTGATTGAGATGACATCATGATTTCTCCATGAGTCTTTCAACAACTTTGCTTTCGAGGAAAAAAAACAAACAATTAAATAGGTGTTGATTGCTTCAGTCAATGAATCAACAGCGGTCGTTAACTCCCCACTGGGAGATCAGACACACTTGATGGCCCATTCGCGCACACAGAAAAGGTGATTAGGATCAAAGGCACTTAGTTTGTAGACAGACGCACAAGGCATGAATGGATGCCAGTGATCGTAGGTTTCGGTGACTGTCGGGAGGTTTGTAGCGAGCTGTGTGCGGCCGGGGAATGAGCGGCCATTAAATTATGATTATTATGATTATTATTATTATTATTATTGTCATGAAATAGCTAAACAATCCATTTTACGCACAGCAGCCCAAATACATGTCATGGTCCAGGTCCGGACAGTTCATTCTTCAAATAGGCCAGTAACATTAGTATTTATCTGATGAAGGTAAATACTATAAGAACTATACAGTTCTTATAGGCTATTAAATAAGGTCCCAGACAGCACCCAGCGTCGCTGCGACGTCAGAATAAGAGCGTCATATCGCCGACACATCGCGTTCCATTTCTGTGCATAGCGTGGGTGTTGCTAGGGGATCGGCAGAGCGACTTATTTTCCCAGCGTTGGCTATGTAGGGGCTATGTTGCTGCTACATCGGTGCTATGTCGCGTTCAACAGGATGGATTTTAATCAAACTTAAATAGTTGCTCACTTGCCTGCCACGCCACAGGGAGGAGCTAACCTCGCGTCACCAGTCTTGGGAGGAGCTGTGAACCACTCCCACTTTACTACTCAGAGCCCAGCTGATGATATTAACAATAACAGCACGTTCTCCGGCCGAACAGGAGGACCGGGCGTCGTTTCTTCTCATTTCAGCTGTTTAAAACAGGTTTGTAATGTAAAACATCACAGTTATGCACTAGAAATGGTTAGGATATGTTCTAAACTTATATATATTTTTGACGTTATATTGAGCTGAAAACTTCAGTTCTGTTAGTAAAGTAGCCTACGCCACGCTAGACTAGACACTACACAGGGCGGTACCTCTATGGCTACACATGTTTTTCTATTTAATATTTGACTCATTGACAGCTTATTTTTTAAGATAATGGTTCAAAATGACACATTGATTGTACCTACACATGAGGAAAAGAGTGCCAGGCTTAGCTTATAGTATGCTCCAAGTCCTAGCCCTGTTTGGAACCTCATTCTGTACGAAAGCTATCGTAGAGAGTGAGGGTCACTGTGTGTATATATTTGGCCTTGAGAGAGAGGTGTGTGTGTACTAACCTGACATGTTGGAGATGATTCTTGAACAAATTGAATGATAAATAAATGGTTATTTATTTATTTATTTGTTATAATGTTGTGTATGTATTTTTATGTGATGTCTATCTGCTCTGTTTTTGTTTGATTGTTTATAGGCATTTTTTTTAGAGAGCACACAAGAGCCATACTGTTGTCATGTTTTATATAATTGAAAAATTGAAAAAAGAAGGGGGAAAAAAGGAAGATAGATTGGTACTGGTACAGAACTAGTATTATCTGTTAACTGTTATTGTGTGTCATGCTTGGTGCCTTTAGATTTTTGGCTGATGGCTGCTGGGACTGATTCTGTGACCTATGAACTACAAATGAGACACATGACCAGACAAGACCACGGACATACAGCCAGTGACCGGTGACCACAGGGCACGAGGGATCCAGGCTGAGAAAGTATGCTGTGCATATGGTACGTTCAAAGTGACTCTGTATCTCTTGTACATTCTTGTGTCTTTCATTGCACCAGACTTCACCACCCTAGACTTCACCAGCGACTATATAGACGCCTGAAAGGAGGAGTTCACCCAAAAAATGACTTATTTTCTATCAATTGCACACCCTATGAAGCCTTGAATCCATGGATTCTTTTTTGTTTTTGTCGCATTCCTAAGCTAATAATTTGATTCCCGTCTCCTACCGGCTAATGTATCCGGTAGGAGACACAAAGTAGATTATTTGTGTCTCCTACCGGAAATACACACGGTCATCAAATTATTGTCTTAGGAATGCCACAAAAACAAAAATAAATCCATGAAATCAAGGCTTCATATGGGGTGTGTAATTGATAGAAAATAAGTAATTTTTTGGGTGAACTCCTCCTTTAACAGACTACGTCACACTAATAAGTACCAGTATGTGCACGCAGGCCGGCACCAACTGAACCCCACCGCTCATAAGATGTGATGTAAAAGTGGTCACAGCCTCACGTGTAAAAATGCATCCCATCAAACTTTCAGATGCTGTTTTTCTCCCAGTATGGAGGAAGAATGCTTAGGATTTTTACTGTGATCTCTCGCTCTTGAAATATATAATCCTTGGTTTCTGTTGTGTGTAAACAATAATAGCAATTCAAAACAGTTGTCCCCCAAACCCCACCTCCAGTGGCTGTCATAAGAACGGAGGGAGCTAGACCGGGAGCCAGGCCCAGCCCTCAGGATGTTCTCTGCTAACTTTTTTTCACTATTATTTCCTGTTAGCATATACCTTGGGCCATCACAAGTTCATACTGAACACCCCCAACTCGGGGCCGTTTGGTCTCAGGGGCCGCAAAACCCCTTTTTGGGGTGAAATTAATGTTAATGGCAATATTAATTTACTAAAATTACATAAATTGTCTTACACATATGAAATTCGGCATGGACTATCCTGACACATAGGGGTAAGTAGCAAAATAGGATTCTGGTGCTTGCTACCATTGTATTTTTAAATATGACCTACAACATCCCCAGAAACACACACACAAAAACTGTCCGCTTGACAAATAACAACAAAGATTATTAATTTCCAGCACTTTATGGTGAATATCACTGCCTCACTTGTATATAGAAAACCTCCCATGTCCCTAAGCTTCAATGTGAGCCCAAGATGACCTTTGTATCTTGAAAATTACTCTTTCTGTAGATAAAAATTCTGCACTATACATCAAATCGGAGAAAATTTAATATTCAGTCATATTAGAGGCCCTAGGAGGGGTCCACGTGCGATTGCTTATTATTTATTTTTCTAGTTTGGATTTTTGGCATCCATAGGACCTCTAATATAGGGATTTTGATCATCCCAAGAAAAAAAGGGGTCCAAAGTGTTTTTTCAATGTTTTATTACCCCTATGAGACCCTAGAAGGGGTCCACGCGCAATCGCGCGTCGACCCCTCCTAGGGCCTCTACTATGACTGAATATTAAATTTTGAGGTATAGTGCAGAATTTTGGCCACAGAAAAAGTAATTTTTTTTTTTTTTTTTAATACTTTATTGCAGGTTCGTACATTACATTCCATGTTATTGATTTCATTTATCTACAAGTTCTTTACTTGTTTAATTCATCCTGCATCATTTTGAAAAATTTTAAAATTACATATACCAGAAAGAAAAAAAAATGTATACAAAAAAATGGAAAATAAAAAAGGTAAAATAAGAGAATAAAGGAAAAAGAGGACAAAAGAAGAGAGAGGGAGGGGGGGGGGGATAGCTTTCCTGTGGTACTCCCAAATCCACTTTTACCCATCATGTATTTATTTCTGGGTCCCAAAGTAATTTTCAAGATACAAAGGTCATCTTGGGCTCAAATTGAAGCTTATGGACATGGGAAGTTTTGTATATACAAGTGAGGCAGTGATATTCACCATAAAGTGCTGGAAAATAATCATCTTTGTTATTTGTCAAGCGGACAGTATTTTCTTTGTATTTCTGGGGATGTTGTAGGTCACTTTAAAAATACAATGGTAGCAAGCACCAGAATCCTATTTTGCTACTTACCCCTATGTGTCAGGATAGTCCATGCCGAATTTCATATGTGTAAGACAATTAATGTAATTTTAGTAAATTAATATTGCCATTAACATTAGTTGGTGGTGTTCAGTATGAACTTGTGATGGCCCAAGGTATATGCTAACAGGAAATAGTAGTGAGATCATGGCACCAGAACCTGCTCTTGCTCGCGCAGCTGCAGCCCGTCCGTCCCGTGAAGGTGTCGCGCGCAGAGAACGTCTGAGAACAGCAGACCTCCAAGCTCACAACGGTCTCATCCGCGACGTGGTTGTGAGCTTGTATGTCAGCTGTTCGGCGCACAATACCGTTGCGGGGTGAAGTACATATCATATGTCTCACTAGGACGCACCTCACTAGCCAACACACAAGAGGGGGTTGAATGAACTAAAACCAGTGCACCCCAAAACAGCAGGTTTGGTGATCTGTTGGGAATAGATTACATGAAGCAGTCACCTGTGCCTCCAGTGTCAATGTTTGTTAACAAATAATTGGTCTATACTACACTGACTACTTATATTTACACATCAAAATGTAAACTTTGTTCAATTGTAAACTTTTGTTGTATTGCCAAGTGTTCCATTTTTCTTTTCCCATCTTTTTTTAAAATATTTTTTTTGGGTCTTTTCTGACTTTATTTATAGGTATAGTGGAGAAGGACAGGAAAAAAAATGTGAGAGATGGGGAGAGACGTGTAGTAAAGATCGTCGGGGGCTTCCCATCTTCTTTTTAAGCAGCTCTGCCAACACCAGACATTTCTGAGACTTGTATCCCAACAACCTGAATGTGAGTT
This sequence comes from Gymnoscopelus braueri, assembly GCF_963280865.1. NCBI lineage: Eukaryota > Metazoa > Chordata > Actinopteri > Myctophiformes > Myctophidae > Gymnoscopelus > Gymnoscopelus braueri. The sequence continues at coordinate 1,680,810 of NC_137620.1, read as the reverse complement.
TTTAAATTTTGATGCTTTTTTATTCAATGGTGTCCTCTTTGTAGCTGAAGACTGAAGACTATCTATTCCACTGTACATTTGTAATAATTATCCTCTCATGCTGGCATGGCCAGCATGTTACCTAGATATGCAGGATATGCAGCTAGCGGCAGGCGACCACGGCATGAGGGGACTTAAGCAGCTCAGCCAACACCAGACACTTCTGAGACTTATCAGTGATCACCCAACACCTAAATGTAAGTTTTCAATTTGTATCTTTTTTTTATTCAACGTGTCCTCATTGTAGCTAATTATGAAGACTATGTATTCCACTGTACATATGGAATAAGTATCCTCCCAGGTACATGCCGGCCATGTCAAATATGCTGGTGACAGCCCCTCCCCACACCTCAACACCAGGTATACTTAAAGAAAGGCTATGTTTATTAACTCATACTCTCATAGTCCCTAATCCCCTGAATCCCCTTGAAGACCTCTCAAAACAAACTGATCAGGTTACTACTAAACCTAGGACTCGCCTAACCCCTGCTCATTATACTATAGGGTGGGATGGCTCAGGGTAGAGGACAGAGTACAGAAACTTGCAATGGGCCTGGTCTTCAAGATACTCAAGGGATCATTGAGCCCATGTACCTGTCTAACTGCTTCAACAACGAGAGACACATGCAGGCACAACACCAGAAGGAGCTCCACTGAACTCGTTCAACCCAGATTCGGCACAAACTTGGGGTTACATTTGTTCTGTTATACCACCAAAATGTGGAATGCCCTACCAACACCCATCAAAAAGTGAGACTCCGTACCCTCCTTCAAAACCGCCATAAAGAGCACCTGTCTGCAATTTGCAACTGGTCCTAGACAAGTCTTCTAAGCTTGACACCAGAAATGTATTCAATTAATCAAAATAGCTTGATACGGTAATGTCAATCTTTACAGCAGCTATAAGTATAAATGTCAAACCACATAACATTGAATTTATTTCATTGCGTTTTCCGCTGTAGATCTTGAAAGTACTCTCTACTTTACATCAAGAGCCAGAACAAGTACAAGGTATCTATCTATATGTATAGATTCAAATATTGTTTATGTTGACTGTTTTTGTTCATTCGTTTTCTCACATGCATTATCAGGCCAAAAACTAAATATCGATGGCCAAAACGCAAAACCTCCTATCTGAAAAATGTTCATTGTTGGGAAAATGAAAAAGAAAACTACAAAATGTTGTATTTTTTTTGCACAATGCTATTTTTTTATGAAACCCATCACATAATACACCGTTTCTGGATGTCTGGACTATATTACATTATTATATGTTAATTACACTTATTTCATATAGCAAATGCAGATAGGAGGTTTTTCCCCACTTTTCCTGGATAATTCTGCAGATAGGAGCTTTTACACTTCAATGTTAAGTGATTGCATAACTAAATAATGACAAATAATACTGGCTGTAAATACATACATTTACAGCTACAAACAGTTGCATCAGTGGTGTGGTCTAGTTTTTTTCCCGGAGGTATACGATAATCATTCCCTGCACGAGATGCGCGTGGTCGTGGGTATACGCTAGCGCGTTTTCAATGGATTAAATGGTAGACTGTATACGCTTTTTCCCCAAAAAATCTGCACTGTATACAGCGCACCACTGAGTTGCATTGAATGCTTTTTTATTTTATTCAACAAAAAAAAAGAAGTTTGCAGGGCAAAGCTCACAAAAATGTGCTAAGAACAGTCCCCAGCAAGAACCTAAAATAAAAGTGCTTACAAAAAGGACAACAGGAATACAATTAGGTGGACTACAAAACAACTGGCCCAGGCACCCCTCGACATAATCCCCCCTATACTCTCTACCCCCCAACTCCACCACCTGAAATACCTCCCCACTCCCACAACCCCCATTCCCCCCAACCAGCACACCACATGCCCCAAACCCCACCCACCTAAACCCTCATGCCCTCCAACTCCCCTAACTCATACAACTGGATCACCAACCTTGTGTCCAGTGTGGACAGTGGAATAGTATGTAAGATCATTGAATGTCTTAAAGAGCCTATAAGCAAGGAGGAAAGACGGATGCCTTGACCCTAGAATCACCAAAGCCAGGGAGGAGATGAGAGCAGCACACAGGGACTTTGTCGCTGACCAAAAGGGAGAGGGTCTGAGGGAGGAATATAAGCGGAAGAAGGAGGAGCTATACCACGTGTATGCAACTGGAACAACAGGAGCTGACCCAAAAGATCAGGGACATTAAAGAGGTGCATGTTAACCAGAAGCATGGCAAGAACTGGAAGCTCATCAATGACGTTTCTGGCAGAAGCTCTTCTCAGACTTCTGGGGAGAAAGCGCAGAGGAACGAGTTGAAACATGGTACCAGCACTTCAAAACACTCCTAGGAAATCCTCCTTCAACCAAAGAAGAGGATGATCCGATGTTCCCGTCTGGTATGGGAAGGTCATGGAAGACAGATCATTCACCATGGATGAGTACCAGAGGGCCAAGGCTACTATCAAGTGAGGCAAGAGCTACAGGGAGGATGGAGTGATGTATGTGCCCATAGACGAGGTGGTGTTGGATTTTATCAAGCACACACGTCTAGCGAGCTGCCGAAGCTGTGGCGCAAAATGATCATCAATCCAGTACCAAAGTCAGGCGACCTCACCAAAAAAGACACCTCCAAGGCATTAGCCTGAGCTCACAAGTCGCAGGTTTTAGACCCATCTCAGACCCTGTACTGAGAAACTTGCAGAACGGCTTCCGCCCGGAGCGAACAGCAGGCGGGCAGATACTGGTGCTGAGGAGGATACTGGAAGGAGTAAGGGAGCGGAATCTTTCAGTGGTGATCACCTTCATGACTTCCAAAAGGCTTTTGGCACCATCCACCGGGGGAAACTGATGAACATTCTCTGGGCCTACTGAGTTCCTGAGAAGATGGTTCAAATGATGGAGACAAGCTACTCGAGGCAGTCCAGGACTTCAAATAACTTGGGCCTGGACTGCTTCAATGGAATAGGACCTGAAGGTCCAGGGGGTACTTGACTAGAATGCCTTGCATGGGATGAGGAGAGTGTGGAAATCAGACATGGGAGAAGACCTCAAGAGGCGGCTGTTCGTATAGCTACAGTGTCAGTACTGCTGTATGGGGCTGAGACATGGACCGTCACAGCACAACAGGAAAGGGCCTTGGATGGAGTCTACACAAGAATGCTACGAATGGCACTAGTCACATGGACGGACCACATCAGAAATGTGGTCCTCTACGGTAACTTACCATGGGTCACAGACAAAGTCAGAGAGAGAAGGATGAGGCAGGGCACTGCGTCAGGCACCCATAACTAGTGGCAAGCAAACTGACACTATGGGAGCCAACCCAGGGCAAAGCCAGGAAAGACAATAAGTGCACCACCCTACGTAGATGAACTTCGGCGTAACAGCTTAGCTAACAACACTGTAGAGCTAAAGACCCTGATCAAGACCCTGATGCTAGATAGGAGAGTGTGGAGGGCAGCGATTCAGGAGTCCTGAGTTGGTGTTGGCTAGACCACACTCGCATCGCAAAGACCCTATCCTATATGCTCCGGCCTAACTGGCCCATGCCCCCGTCAACATACCCCCCCCCATACCCTATACCCCCAACTCCACCACCTGCAATACTCCCCCACTCCCACAAACCCCATCCCCCCAACTGCCAGCCCACACATCTCCGCCTCCATAACTCAAACCCCAATCCCACTTCAGGAGTCCCGAGTTGGTGTTGGCTAGACCACACTCTTGCATCGCATCGCAAAGACCCAATCCTATATGATCCGGCCTAACTGGCCTATGCCCCCCTCAATATAATCCCCCCATACCCTATACCCCCAACTCCACCACCTGCAATACTCCCCCACTCCCACAAATCCCATACCCCCCAACTGCCAGCCCTCACCTCTCAAACCCCATAACTCAAAACCTCATCCCACTCCATACCCTCATACCCCCAAATCCCACCCAACCCATTACCCCCACTCCCAGAACCCCCGATCTCCATGCCCCCAACCAGCACACCACAACCCCCAAACTCCACCCACCCAAACCCTCATGCACCCCCCACCCCATAACCCCCCAACCGCCACCCCACACCCCACAACTCCAAACCCCATCCCACCCCCATACCCTATACCCTCCAACCAACACACCACAATATTCTCACAGGTTTGTTGGCTGCCACGGTGTTCACGTGTGATTTTGATCTGCAATTATTAAAAAATCACGACATGGACGTTCACATCTAAGCAGCAACAATCTGGGAACACATCACCAACTGAAAATGAAAAACAGCGCCCTCTGCTGTTTGTTCTATGTCTGTTGGCTCTGGGCGGACGAAAACGTAACACCAGAGCGCAAGGAAACCGGTGTTTGTGTATGCCTTCAGCGCATCACTTCCGGTTGGTGCGACTATGTTTTCATTCCCACTAACAATATTTCTACACGGAACACTAACACCACTTCTCCCAGAGAACATGGATCGTTTTGGTTATAAGCCCACTTGTTTCTATGATGAAAGAGTAAGTTAAAATGTGAATATCTTTCCGTGGTTTTGTCTGCTCCGCGGACGCTATTGTTAAATTAGTTTCGGTTTGTTTCGAGGGACAGGATCGACGGACACGTGAATCCCGCCCACTACATTTGATTGGGTAAAGCGCCGCCTGCTTCCTGATCTGAAGGCACGCCCACTTGTAGCCAATGCGCACACGTTATGACGAGCCTTCACGACAGATTCCAACGCAGAGCAGAATCTGTTCTTGAGAGATTAAAGCAGCAATGACAACCTCTAACCACAAGTTCAAAATGTTCAATGCCAAAACCTCCTATCTATACCTAAAAATGACCTCCTATCTACATAGATGCACATAGGAGGTTTTTACCTAGAAATAGTTAGGCTTACAAACAAACATTATGTTGTTAAATAATGCTTTTTTTATGCTCATTTTGAGATCAAGACATTCTACAGTACTGTAACAAGTAATACCATTAACATTTTTGATCAACTCACACTCTTGGTGTGATAAAAGTTTCACCACCTGACACTAATCATTAGCAATCAACAAGGCAATGCAATTAACTTGACAGTTACTAACAAATACTTAACTAGTAAGGGTGGAAGACACTTTTTTATTTTGAAAATAATTGATTTCTACAAACTGAAAGACATTTAGACGGTCTACATAACATAGAATTCCCAAGTTTCAGCTCTGTCTGCTGCTCAACTAGTTCTGGTGCAGATAAGAGGTTTTGCGCTTCAACATTTTAGCACTAATTGGCACTGAACAAGATAGGAGGTTTTAGTCAAATGACTTTTTCTGACAAAATGAGGGGCGGGACTATCTTGCAGACAGACTGAGCATGTGCAGCATAGCCTATAGACCTCATCCACAGTGAAATCCGAAAATCATGAAATTTGCACTTAGGAGGTTTTGCATTTTGGCCATCGATATGCTCTAGGCCCTCTTGAAGAAAACGGCACAGGGCTAACAATCTGTAGAGCTGGAAAGTGTTAAACTGTATTTTGTATTTGTAACATTGGGGCCATATTCCTTTACAGCAAAGAGTGAAGACTGCACAAGGTACATTTTAGCCACATCAACCCTATAGTCCCTATTCTGGACACGTCATAATAGACAAACCATCTGTGAAAGTAGCCGATCTATAGCTCACAACATGTCACGTTGCAACGCGTTGTGAGCTTGTAGATCAGCTATTTTCGGCACAATGGATTTGGTGTTGCAGTGATGGCATCGAAGAGATGCAAGGCTTTAACTAACACCATATTGGCGTATATCAGTGGTTCTCAACCTGTGGGTCGGGATCCCCAGGGGGGTCCCCACATGATTTTGGGGGGGTCATCAGATGACAGTGAAGTGACAATTTAAGGACTTTTAAGACCGTTTTAAATAATACCTTTAAAAAAAAGAGAGAAAATAATTAATAAGACCATTACTGCATCAAACTATACCATAAACGGGTAAAACATTGGCCAAATTGTCAAATAGCCTAATATAACAACATTTTGAAAATAGCCGATGTACAAGCTCACAACGCCTCGCAACGCGAGGCATTGTGAGCCTGAACAGGAGCCCACAGTGTGCGAGCCTTTTTTGTTTTACAACATGGGAAGAGCGCCTTAAGGAAGACAGCCACTGGGGCGCCCGCTGGCCTAGTGGTCCTTTGCTGTGTGTCACCCCCCATCTCTCTCCCCGTTTCCTAGTCTACTTTCCTATCAATAAACGCAGAAAAAGCCCCCAAAAATATCTTAAAAGGAAAGACAGCCATCCATTCTGTCAGTGGAAGAGTTATGTGATTACTTCTTCACGGTGTACACATGTGATTGATAAGATGTATAGTCATGAAGGAAAATGTGTCTTGTCTGTACTACGCAACTATATTTGCTGTTGATGTTTTTTTGTTTTAGTTTTTTCATTGCAGAAGCCATTGGGACTACATGCTACAAAGCAGCAAGTCAACAGCGCCATGACCGATCACTTCAAACAGGCTTCAGGTCGAACGTGGTGGTGGGGGCTAAAGAAACGGACTGCAATCAACAACAGAATGAATTGGTCTTCTTGTCTTTGTGGGCTCCTCAGCTTTATCATATCGTCAGCGTGAAACAGAAAACTTGCATGTCTAAAACTGTTTCGTTTTCAGGAAATGGGGAAAAAGAACCTGTGTTCCAATGTATCCAATGTAGTATTTAGTCACAAGCTCTTTTCATTGGTTAAATATTTTTAAAACCCATAGACACACTTGACCACTTTCGCTTTAAAAAATATTTTAAAATGGCAGATCTAGAAGCTCACATTCTGTCGCTATGCGTTGTGAGCTTGTGGATTCACTGTTTTTGCTACTTAAACTCATGGTTCAAGTTTCAAGGTTGTTTTATATTGTTACATCTTGTGCACAGGTAAATGGACTGCATTTATGCATTTAACGCCTTTATAATCTTTCCGGCCCTTCAAATCACTGTACGATGTACTTCACATTCACCCATTCACACACCGATGGCGGAGGAAACCATGCAAGGCACCAACCTACTATCGGAAGCAGTAGGGGTTCAGTGTCTTGCTCAAGGACACTTATGATACTTAGCCAGCTTCCTTCCTCTTGTATATCAAAGTAGGGCATTAATTTACTAAATATTCTAAAATGATAGTCTGCACACTATGGCTTGCAGGGCACCCAGTTAAAAACTTTATTGGGTATATCAGAGGTCTTCAACATTTTTCAGGCCAAGGACCCCTTAGCTGAGAGAGAGATGGAGCAGGGACCCCCCGCTACATATACTTTGTAAACTTGAGCTTTGACCTGCTCTTTTTTTCCCCTGTACACACAACCTCTTTGCCGAAAATAGCAGATCTACAAGCTTGTATGCTGTTTTCGGCCAATGTTCCCCCCAAAATAGGGATGCAAGGGTTCAAGTGGTTAATGTAAAAAATTAGAAAAGAAAATCCCTATCACACAAAGATCTCTGAGGGGTCCTAAAATTGCCTGTGATTTTTGACATTTGTGACATTCTGCATAATGAGTACTTTTACTTATGGTACTTTAAGTACATTTTGATGCCAATACTTTTGTACTTGTACTCAAGTACTGTACTTGTACTCAAGTACATTTTGAATTCCGGACTTTTACTTGTAACAGAGTACTATATTGCAGTATTGATACTTTTACTTAAATAAAAAATGTGAGTACTCTTTCCACCACTGGTGTATGGAGTTACATTTGTGTCTTTATTAACCAAACAAAAGAAAAACATTTGAGAGAGAAAAAATATAAACAGAGCAAAGAATAGTTTTGAATGAAAACGAATTAAAACAGCAAGCAAAAAATAAAAAATTGTAAGCAAAGGAAATTATATAAACAGAACAAAATATTTTTAATTAAAACAAATTAAAAACGCAATCAAAAAATATATATTTGCAAGCAAAAAAATATAAGATTTGAAAGAAAATAAAAAATAATTGAGAACAAACTTTTAAAATTCAAGAGTGAAAAAATAAGGAAAAACTGTTTAAACTACATAAAACAAAATACTTAGTAAAATGTTTGGGAAATAAAATGTTTCTAATGTTTTTTCCCTCATTTGCGAATGAAAGTAGTTTTTTTCTGATTGCAAAATGCCTTCTCTCTCAAAACTTATGTCTTTGGTCTCGATTTTTTTTTTCTCTCTCTTGGATTTTTTTGTGTGAGGGGTTAAAGTTCAGATGTAAGACACCTCTCCATTGGTCACTTGGAGTCTGAGTGACAGCTCCCCCTTCCTTATGTAGTTTGTTGAATGCAGGGATGGAGGTGTGTTACGGCCAGCCTGGTTTTTTTATTGATTGAATTATTAGCAGTTTGCAAAAAAAAACAAAAAAACATGAAAGTATAATGCAAGGTCAGCTAAGAGTATTTAAAACCCAAGAAAGATGACTTGTTTCCATTGGGGTCCTTTGTACTCAATTCATAGAGACATTTAATGACAGACAGATATACACTACTATGCAAAACATCATAAAAACTAAAACAAAAAAAATATGTACAGTAAACAGTTTGAGTAAACAGATTGATGGAATACTTTATTAACAGTAGGATACAGAGGTACAATTGTACAATGATTGTTATAAGGATAACACAAAAAGGCTTGTTTCCATTGTGGTCCTCTGGGACTGAGGTCAGAGCTCCATCCCAGCTCTGGGCGCTACACTATTCGTTACAATATTGAGCATTTTAGGCTATTAGCAATTCAGATGATTCCCTAATGTTAGGTTTCTGTTCTACTAACAGTTTGTGATCTGTATTTAAAATTGTTGTATTGTTGTTACTGTTATAGTAGGCCAGTGGTTCCCAAACTTGGGATCGGGACCCTCAGAGGGGGTCCCCAGATTAGCTTAATGGGCAACATTGTTTTCTCTCTCAACAGTAAACAAACCAACATATACAGTATAAGTGTATACAGGATAACACATTTCTAAAGTGACAATTTAATGACTTTTAAGACCTTTTTAATGGCATTGTGCGCTTGTTGTTCGGCTATTTTCACAATATTTATCTGTGGAAACGAGTCAAACTAAATCTAATGCCTACAATTTCAAGTGCTTGTCAGGGTGGGTGGTCCCCAGTTCAAGTATGATTATTTTGGGGGGTCCCCAGTTCAAATATGATTATTTTAGGGATTCACAGCCTGAAACATTTGGGAACCCTTGAAGTTATAAAATAAAGCTACATTATTTTATGTTATATTGTTATTCTAATTAAGGCAAGGCTGAAGTGACTGGGCTGAAGTGACCAGGCCCATTCCAGATAGACTGCTTTGGAAACGTATCGTCTGATAGTGTGCTTACTTTATGATTAAATGCCACATGCATTTTTTCAACCTGCCAACCTTAAATCCTAACAAATGCAGTTCTAACTTAGTATGCAGAAGCACTTTTTGTTTTGGCATTCTCGTCCAGCATTTCAGTATACACAGACAAGGCCTAAGTTGAGCAGAAATCTATTTATCCAACATTGACTTTCCTATAATTAGCATAAACTGCATTCGAAGGTCAAATTAACAGATATAGCAATTCACAATGTATTCATACAACTACATTTTCAGTGAATTGTTTATTAAAATAAATTTTAACCAAAATGTGGGCTATATCGTATGCCATCGTATGCTAACCCTAACATCGACAATTAACACCGATTTACAAATGGTCTGAGTTTATATTATATTTCCCCAAATCCATCTGTGTGAATGTGGTAGAAGCTGTTGTAGAACTTGTTACTTGGGTTCACATAAACTTTAAACACTGTGACACACTTGCCATTTGTAGAGCAGTTGTAGAGCAGATTTGAAAGAAGAAAAACATTTTAAAACAGTTACACTGCCAGTGCCCTTAAAAAGTGCAATCATTTCAAACGTTAGGGAGGGTAAGTGATTTTCTTTTGTTAAAATAAGTGTTAAATAGCTCTAAATTCTGATAGTACTCATTGCTATATAGAGCGTCGCAGTTCCCGCCCACTTCCTGTTTTTTTTGGTGCCGGAAGAAAAAACTCAATGCATTTTTCCATTGACATTTCCAAAAATATTTATATCTATTAATTTAAGCCTCGAATCAAGCCATCACGAGATGACATGAATCATGACCATAAAACGTTTTTTTCTGTGATTTTTTTTATTTTATATTTAATTATATGATATACTATATTTAATAAATACCCTTTGTTTTGCCGTTTTCAACAAAAAAAAAATCACAGAATCAAACGTTTATGGTCATGATTCATGTCATGTCATGATGGCTTGATTCGAGGCTTAAATTAATAGATATAAATATTTTTGGAAATGTCAATGGAAAAATGCATTGAGTTTTTTCTTCCGGCACCAAAAAAAACAGGAAGTGGGCGGGAACTGCGACGCTCTATATAGCAATGAGTACTATCAGAATTTAGAGCTATTTAACACTTATTTTAACAAAAGAAAATCACTTACCCTCCCTAACGTTTGAAATGATTGCACTTTTTAAGGGCACTGGCAGTGTAACTGTTTTAAAATGTTTTTCTTCTTTCAAATCTGCTCTACAACTGCTCTACAAATGGCAAGTGTGTCACAGTGTTTAAAGTTTATGTGAACCCAAGTAACAAGTTCTACAACAGCTTCTACCACATTCACACAGATGGATTTGGGGAAATATAATATAAACTCAGACCATTTGTAAATCGGTGTTAATTGTCGATGTTAGGGTTAGCATACGATGGCATACGATATAGCCCACATTTTGGTTAAAATTTATTTTAATAAACAATTCACTGAAAATGTAGTTGTATGAATACATTGTGAATTGCTATATCTGTTAATTTGACCTTCGAATGCAGTTTATGCTAATTATAGGAAAGTCAATGTTGGATAAATAGATTTCTGCTCAACTTAGGCCTTGTCTGTGTATACTGAAATGCTGGACGAGAATGCCAAAACAAAAAGTGCTTCTGCATACTAAGTTAGAACTGCATTTGTTAGGATTTAAGGTTGGCAGGTTGAAAAAATGCATGTGGCATTTAATCATAAAGTAAGCACACTATCAGACGATACGTTTCCAAAGCAGTCTATCTGGAATGGGCCTGGTCACTTCAGCCCAGTCACTTCAGCCTTGCCTTAATTAGAATAACAATATAACATAAAATAATGTAGCTTTATTTTATAACTTCAAGGGTTCCCAAATGTTTCAGGCTGTGAATCCCTAAAATAATCATATTTGAACTGGGGACCCCCCAAAATAATCATACTTGAACTGGGGACCACCCACCCTGACAAGCACTTGAAATTGTAGGCATTAGATTTAGTTTGACTCGTTTCCACAGATAAATATTGTGAAAATAGCCGAACAACAAGCGCACAATGCCATTAAAAAGGTCTTAAAAGTCATTAAATTGTCACTTTAGAAATGTGTTATCCTGTATACACTTATACTGTATATGTTGGTTTGTTTACTGTTGAGAGAGAAAACAATGTTGCCCATTAAGCTAATCTGGGGACCCCCTCTGAGGGTCCCGATCCCAAGTTTGGGAACCACTGGCCTACTATAACAGTAACAACAATACAACAATTTTAAATACAGATCACAAACTGTTAGTAGAACAGAAACCTAACATTAGGGAATCATCTGAATTGCTAATAGCCTAAAATGCTCAATATTGTAACGAATAGTGTAGCGCCCAGAGCTGGGATGGAGCTCTGACCTCAGTCCCAGAGGACCACAATGGAAACAAGCCTTTTTGTGTTATCCTTATAACAATCATTGTACAATTGTACCTCTGTATCCTACTGTTAATAAAGTATTCCATCAATCTGTTTACTCAAACTGTTTACTGTACATATTCTTTTTGTTTTAGTTTTTATGATGTTTTGCATAGTAGTGTATATCTGTCTGTCATTAAATGTCTCTATGAATTGAGTACAAAGGACCCCAATGGAAACAAGTCATCTTTCTTGGGTTTTAAATACTCTTAGCTGACCTTGCATTATACTTTCATGTTTTTTTGTTTTTTTTTGCAAACTGCTAATAATTCAATCAATAAAAAAACCAGGCTGGCCGTAACACACCTCCATCCCTGCATTCAACAAACTACATAAGGAAGGGGGAGCTGTCACTCAGACTCCAAGTGACCAATGGAGAGGTGTCTTACATCTGAACTTTAACCCCTCACACAAAAAAATCCAAGAGAGAGAAAAAAAAAATCGAGACCAAAGACATAAGTTTTGAGAGAGAAGGCATTTTGCAATCATGACATGACATGAATCATGACCATAAACGTTTGATTCTGTGATTTTTTTTTTGTTGAAAACGGCAAAACAAAGGGTATTTATTAAATATAGTATATCATATAATTAAATATAAAATAAAAAAAATCACAGAAAAAAACGTTTTATGGTCATGATTCATGTCATCTCGTGATGGCTTGATTCGAGGCTTAAATTAATAGATATAAATATTTTTGGAAATGTCAATGGAAAAATGCATTGAGTTTTTTCTTCCGGCACCAAAAAAAACAGGAAGTGGGCGGGAACTGCGACGCTCTATAGAGTGTTCAGTAACATCTCTCCGGCTCTCTAACAGAAAATGCATGCTCAGGTTGGGATGCCAATTGTATCCAATCAGGATAGAGACCTCAGTCAAGATACAGAAGTGAAATTGGAAGTGATGACACAAATAAATGAGCAGACAAAATTGGACCTGAAACACTTTTAAAATGGGTTAGGGTAAGAGGTTCATAATCTGCCAAGTTTTCCTTTAAGTTTGTATCCTTAACACGAGTAAAAATTGACAATGGACTGGAGTAAGAAAGTGACAATGTACAGTTATTTACAAGTTACACTCTGTCAAAGCTTGCACCGTTAATGTCCGAAAGCAAGTTGGTCTTAAAAGACTCGTAATCTTCAAGGTGGGCTGTTGGAAGTGTTACAAGCACTAACAATGGGATAACAAACAGTGTGGCCTGGCCTGTGGACTAGACAGTTGTGGTCAACTATTTTGAATTTCTTTCTCTCCGACACCAGCAAATGCCTGTGTCCCTGCCCAGTCAGCCACTGCATCACCATGAGCGCAGAGGGTCTCTCTCCCTCAGCCGCATCTTCTGGTTGTACATCTTAGAAAGGACAAAAGATCAACATCTGAAGTAACAAGTTTCAAAGCTTAAAAAAATATACCAATAAACGTAAAGAGAGCAATTATGTTAAACTCATTCACAAGAATCACCAATAAAATACACAGCGGACCAAATATGATTATGAACGGAAACTGTATTATTTGTCTGACAGTCCGATATCCAGATAATGAAATTGTGTTGTGCTACTGACAAGATACACTACGATCACTTGAGAACATTGCTTGCCCTGTACCCGGTTAGTTAGTGGCCCCACTTCTTCTCTTTATGAAAACAAACAAGAAACTACGGAGCTTGCGCAAAAACTAATTTCACCCACTGTTTTACACCTGTAATCCTGTGATTTGACAATAAAGATGATTGTGACAAAGATTATTCTGATTCTAAAATCGGTTAAAATCTGGGTAGGCCTATATTGTGTGCTGTATGAGTGTAGGACAGGGTTTCTCAAAGTGGGTGCCGCAAGGGGTGCCGCAAAATACTTTGATAATGTTTGGAATGTATCAATATCACTTCAGTTTAACACTTAGAACCGCTACTCTTAATAAAACGGACTTGAGGTGCACTGTACTAGGCTTACGAATGCTTAAGTCAGGGGTCTGAGGGTTCGTCACCGTAACCCCAAGGGGGCCCTCAGAGTTACGACGGGGGGCTACCAAATTCATGTTTTTTTTACATTAACCACTTGAACCCTAGCATCCCTGCCTACACTGAAGAGAACTTTAGCCAAAAATAGCAGATCTACAAGCTCACAGCACCTCGCACTGCAAGCTTGTAGATCTGCTATTTTTGGGAACGTTGTTTGGTGTAGAGGGAAAAAAGAGCAGACCAAGTACAGAGTGAAAGGTCAAGTTTACTAAGTATTTGAGGGCTGAAGTAGTTAAATGTCTGAAAATACACATTAACATGAATCCAACATGACAGTGTCTGTCAAACAAGTCTATGAAGCTATCTATGAAATATATGAAAAAGTTTAATCTTAATTTTATACAGTATGTATTGGGGGCCCTGCTTATCTTTCTCTGAGCTAGGGGGTCCTTGGCCTGAAAAGCGCTGAAGACCCCTGGCTTAAGTTTCATACTCATTTGGGTTCCCAGAACAACAATTATGTCAATACATAAATAGTTACGCAAACGTCAGAATGTACCTGTTTGGATGCGTCGTAGTTGAGAGCCTAGCACACTGAGCTGCACTTTTAATTTACTCAATGATAACATTTGCATCACATGACGCAAAAATAATTGCAGCACATCACAATAAGAGCATAAACTAACGTTATAGATGATTGACCTGGTAACTGGAGTAGCTACATAATATACATGCAACGACATGCTGCAGGCTGGCAATAGCCGTTGGATGCGCGAGTGACGGCCACTAGCAGCACAATAATGTATTTTAACTTACTACATCTTATATCATTAAATTAAATAAAGTTGCCATAGGCCTAATATGTGAAAAAGTTAAAAGGAGGGAAGTTAAAATACTTACGCACTGACTATCTGTCAAAGTTTCGCAGCACAAAAATCTGCCACAGCTGGAGAAATGTACTGGGAGCCGGAGTGGAATGTTGTTGTTGTTGGCTGGGAGGGGAAAGTTGTCAAGCTGTCACTCAGACTCCGAGTGACCAATGGAGAGGTGTCTTACATCTATCAGCGTAGGACCCGCCTTCTGAACTTTAACCCCTCACACAAAAAATCCAAGAGAGAGAAAAAAAAATCGAGACCAAAGACATAGGTTTTGAGAGAGAAGGCATTTTGCAATCAGAAAAAAACAACTTTCGTTCGCAAATGAGGAAAAAAAACATTAAAAACATTTTATTTAGCACAACACATTTTATTACCCAAACATTTTACTAAGTATTTTGTTTATGTAGTTTTAACAGTTTTTCATTATTTTTTTACTCTTGAATTTTAAAAGTTTTGTTCTAAATTATTTCTAATTTTCTTTCAAATCTTGTATTTTTTTGCTTGAAATTTTTTTTTTTGATTGCGTTTTTAATTTGTTTTAATTAAAAATATTTTGTTGTTCTGTTTATATCATTTCCTTTGCTTACAAATTATGATTTTTTGCTTGCTGTTTTAATTCGTTTTCATTCAAAACTATTCTTTGCTCTGTTTATATTTTTTCTCTCTCAAATGTTTTTCTTTTGTTTGGTTAATAAAGACACAAATGTAACTCCATACTGGTGTTGTGACACTGCACTTTTTGGACTTGTTTTATTTGTATATACTGCTCTGTATATTATGATATTTGCACTGAAAATTACATACATAAAGAAAAAGGTTTCGTACAAAGTTTTGCTAAATATGTCTTTGTTGAAATGACAGGGAAAAGGGTATTGTGAATGAAGTAGAATTTTGCAGAACAATTTGAAAAGGTATAGTAAGAAAATGTGTCATTTCTATGCAGTGGGCTAAACAATGGAAAACTATTACTGTTTCACTAACTTATATTTAAATATCCAGTAAGAGACCAAAGACATTTTAATGTATATTTATCATTATCTGAAAGGCTTCCATTACCCGGTACAGCAGGTAAGGACTGTTTTAATAAATGATAGTATTCATTTTAGATTTTTTGGAAAATATAACCATCATAAAACAATGTTTGCACATGTAGAGTAGTGTAGAATAAGTGTAGAATGGACAGCGTGAGAACGAGAGGATAAAGAGAGGACAAGGAGAGAATGAGGGGATGAAGAGGAGAGGGTGAAGGGAGGTTAAGCGTTGAACCGTCGGGATTAAGATCGCACAGAGATAGCAGCGATGTCGCCGCAAAAGCGGCCTGCGGAGACGTCTTCCCAGTGAGCAAACGGTCCCCACGCGACATAGCCCCTACAATGCTACGGAGGGATGTGGGCATAGGCACTACATCGGCGCTATGTCGCTGTGCTGTCTGGGGTGTTTAGGCTATTTCAATGGCATTCGTCCTGGGTTGTCAAACAGAATGATCACAACACCGTCACCAAATCAAGACAAGTGGAGTTTACTGGCGAGCTCAATAACAGACATATAGCATATTCCTTCTGTAAATGGGGTGTGGTTGGAACACAGGAATGCGCACACAGGAATGAGTAGGAAAGTTGGCAGTGTTAAAAGTTCATGTCAGTCCAGTCGCTATATAGTTCTTATGTTATACCATAAGAAGCGCACACCTCTCTCTCTCTCATCTGACAGTGATTAGGTAAAAGATAACGGGTGCGCAAGGCGCACTGTGCCGCGAGCTTGACCCAGTTGATCCAGTTGTCACTGTGCCTGCTATGTTATTTGTTATATGATGGTTGCAGTCACGCGTAATTGCGCATGACACATGCGTGCCACACATGTCTGTTTGATTAATATTATGATTATTATGATGATAATGATTATAATACAATACACATGGGACGTTATACAAGCATTGTATGTTTTCGTTTTGATATTATTTCAACGGGGCATCATTCGAGAAGGTTTTTTGTCCGTCAGTCATTCACTGTTTGTCATTATAATAATAATATGAATAATAATATGAATAATAACCATCTTATTGACTACATGCGCGGACTTTCGATTGGCTCTCTGTCCGTCAATGATTCATTGTTTGTCAGGATAATAATGATTGGATCCGTTGAAATCATATTCAGATGTGCATGCTGCCTGCATATAGATAGATAGATGGACAGAAATATATATTCAGATGTGCCGTGCATGCTGCGTGCAGATACATAGATGGACGGACAGACAGACAGACAGACAGACAGACAGACAGACAGACAGACAGCTTACCCGCTTGCCTCAAACGTTAACTAGGTGTCCGGAGTATTTGTGCAATATATTAGTCCATATTTTCAAGAAGTATTTAAGTCAGAAGTTCCCAATTGGCGGTAGTGACGGGGCGCATCCGGTGAAAGCCGGAATTACACTCAATGTAAACAGGAATGAAACGAGGAGGGAAAATGGCGTTCGTCCACAGACGGGATTAAAACACTTCTTTATTGAAAGATATGGACTAATACATTGCACAAATACTCCGGACACCTATTTAACATTTGAGGCAAGCGGGTAAGCACCTTATATTTTGCATTTGTACATGTTTGGAGAAAAAATAATCACATTTAAAAAACGATTACTCGATTTAAAAAAAAAGAGTTAGAATCTTGTGCCATCGAACGAAGCTTCGAATATTCAAGTTATTTGGGTCAGCCCTAAACGGATTACAATAATATAACATTCCCTGTAATCAGTAACATGTAGGTGATACCTATGTCTATCAAATATGGTTTTATTGAAAGGCAATCAAAGGCTAGACCAAGCTTAGAAAAGCAGTGTTCCGTCAGCAAATATAACGGAGCAAATATAAGACTTCCGGTGGACGATCTCTTCAGAATAAGAGTACCCTCTAGCGTAAAAAGAAACCATTGAAAACCTTTGAAAAACGGTTCATTTGCACATTAAAACTATAAATTAAGCATTTAAACGAAGCTATATAACACATATTATGTTTCTGTGTAACAAAAACGGATTTAAAACATTAATTATTTATCTAAATTGATAGATGCTGTTCAAAGGAGTGCATAGCCTATACAAATTGGACACTGGACAGGAGACGGTGCTTAGTGCCGGAACTTCTGAGGTACGCACACGTTCGGGGAGACCCCCTCTACACAGCCACACTCTCCGCTAAGCGGCACTAAGGTGTAGAAAAAAGTGGCGGGCCGTCCAGTGAGGTCAAGGGTCAGAAAAGGGCCGTTTTCAGTGCATAGCCTATACAAATTGGACACTGGACAGGAGACGGTGCTTAGTGCCGGAACTTCTGAGGTACGCACACGTTCGGGGAGACCCCCTCTACACAGCCACACTCTCCTCTAAGCGGCACTAAGGTGTAGAAAAAAGTGGCGGGCCGTCCAGTGAGGTCAAGGGTCAGAAAAGGGCCGTTTTCAGTGCATAGCCTATACAAATTGGACACTGGACAGGAGACGGTGCTTAGTGCCGGAACTTCTGAGGTACGCACGCGTTCGGGGAGACCCCCTCTACACAGCCACACTCTCCGCTAAGCGGCACTAAGGTGTAGAAAAAAGTGGCGGGCCGTCCAGTGAGGTCAAGGGTCAGAAAAGGGCCGTTTTCAGTGCATAGCCTATACAAATTGGACACTGGACAGGAGACGGTGCTTAGTGCCGGAACTTCTGAGGTACGCACGCGTTCGGGGAGACCCCCTCTACACAGCCACACTCTCCGCTAAGCGGCACTAAGGTGTAGAAAAAAGTGGCGGGCCGTCCAGTGAGGTCAAGGGTCAGAAAAGGGCCGTTTTCAGTGCATAGCCTATACAAATTGGACACTGGACAGGAGAGCAAGCTGGACAGGAGATGGTGCTTAGTGCCGGAACTTCTGAGGTACGCACACGTTCGGGGAGACCCCCTCTACACAGCCACACTCTCCGCTAAGCGGCACTAAGGTGTAGAAAAAAGTGGCGGGCCGTCCAGTGAGGTCAAGGGTCAGAAAAGGGCCGTTTTCAGTGCATAGCCTATACAAATTGGACACTGGACAGGAGACGGTGCTTAGTGCCGGAACTTCTGAGGTACGCACACGTTCGGGGAGACCCCCTCTACACAGCCACACTCTCCTCTAAGCGGCACTAAGGTGTAGAAAAAAGTGGCGGGCCGTCCAGTGAGGTCAAGGGTCAGAAAAGGGCCGTTTTCAGTGCATAGCCTATACAAATTGGACACTGGACAGGAGACGGTGCTTAGTGCCGGAACTTCTGAGGTACGCACGCGTTCGGGGAGACCCCCTCTACACAGCCAAACTCTCCGCTAAGCGGCACTAAGGTGTAGAAAAAAGTGGCGGGCCGTCCAGTTAGGTCAAGGGTCAGAAAATGGCCGTTTTCAGTGCATAGCCTATACAAATTGGACACTGGACAGGAGACGGTGCTTAGTGCCGGAACTTCTGAGGTACGCACGCGTTCGGGGAGACCCCCTCTACACAGCCACACTCTCCGCTAAGCGGCACTAAGGTGTAGAAAAAAGTGGCGGGCCGTCCAGTGAGGTCAAGGGTCAGAAAAGGGCCGTTTTCAGTGCATAGCCTATACAAATTGGACACTGGACAGGAGACGGTGCTTAGTGCCGGAACTTCTGAGGTACGCACGCGTTCGGGGAGACCCCCTCTACACAGCCACACTCTCCGCTAAGCGGCACTAAGGTGTAGAAAAAAGTGGCGGGCCGTCCTGTGAGGTCAAGGGTCAGAAAAGGGCCGTTTTCAGTGCATAGCCTATACAAATTGGACACTGGACAGGAGACGGTGCTTAGTGCCGGAACTTCTGAGGTACGCACACGTTCGGGGAGACCCCCTCTACACAGCCACACTCTCCTCTAAGCGGCACTAAGGTGTAGAAAAAAGTGGCGGGCCGTCCAGTGAGGTCAAGGGTCAGAAAAGGGCCGTTTTCAGTGCATAGCCTATACAAATTGGACACTGGACAGGAGACGGTGCTTAGTGCCGGAACTTCTGAGGTACGCACGCGTTCGGGGAGACCCCCTCTACACAGCCACACTCTCCGCTAAGCGGCACTAAGGTGTAGAAAAAAGTGGCGGGCCGTCCAGTGAGGTCAAGGGTCAGAAAAGGGCCGTTTTCAGTGCATAGCCTATACAAATTGGACACTGGACAGGAGAGCAAGCTGGACAGGAGACGGTGCTTAGTGCCGGAACTTCTGAGGTACGCACACGTTCGGGGAGACCCCCTCTACACAGCCACACTCTCCTCTAAGCGGCACTAAGGTGTAGAAAAAAGTGGCGGGCCGTCCAGTGAGGTCAAGGGTCAGAAAAGGGCCGTTTTCAGTGCATAGCCTATACAAATTGGACACTGGACAGGAGACGGTGCTTAGTGCCGGAACTTCTGAGGTACGCACGCGTTCGGGGAGACCCCCTCTACACAGCCACACTCTCCGCTAAGCGGCACTAAGGTGTAGAAAAAAGTGGCGGGCCGTCCAGTGAGGTCAAGGGTCAGAAAAGGGCCGTTTTCAGTGCATAGCCTATACAAATTGGACACTGGACAGGAGACGGTGCTTAGTGCCGGAACTTCTGAGGTACGCACGCGTTCGGGGAGACCCCCTCTACACAGCCACACTCTCCGCTAAGCGGCACTAAGGTGTAGAAAAAAGTGGCGGGCCGTCCAGTGAGGTCAAGGGTCAGAAAAGGGCCGTTTTCAGTGCATAGCCTATACAAATTGGACACTGGACAGGAGACGGTGCTTAGTGCCGGAACTTCTGAGGTACGCACGCGTTCGGGGAGACCCCCTCTACACAGCCACACTCTCCGCTAAGCGGCACTAAGGTGTAGAAAAAAGTGGTGGGCCGTCCAGTGAGGTCAAGGGTCAGAAAAGGGCCGTTTTCAGTGCATAGCCTATACAAATTGGACACTGGACAGGAGAGCAAGCTGGACAGGAGATGGTGCTTAGTGCCGGAACTTCTGAGGTACGCACACGTTCGGGGAGACCCCCTCTACACAGCCACACTCTCCGCTAAGCGGCACTAAGGTGTAGAAAAAAGTGGCGGGCCGTCCAGTGAGGTCAAGGGTCAGAAAAGGGCCGTTTTCAGTGCATAGCCTATACAAATTGGACACTGGACAGGAGACGGTGCTTAGTGCCGGAACTTCTGAGGTACGCACACGTTCGGGGAGACCCCCTCTACACAGCCACACTCTCCTCTAAGCGGCACTAAGGTGTAGAAAAAAGTGGCGGGCCGTCCAGTGAGGTCAAGGGTCAGAAAAGGGCCGTTTTCAGTGCATAGCCTATACAAATTGGACACTGGACAGGAGACGGTGCTTAGTGCCGGAACTTCTGAGGTACGCACGCGTTCGGGGAGACCCCCTCTACACAGCCACACTCTCCGCTAAGCGGCACTAAGGTGTAGAAAAAAGTGGCGGGCCGTCCAGTGAGGTCAAGGGTCAGAAAAGGGCCGTTTTCAGTGCATAGCCTATACAAATTGGACACTGGACAGGAGAGCAAGCTGGACAGGAGACGGTGCTTAGTGCCGGAACTTCTGAGGTACGCACACGTTCGGGGAGACCCCCTCTACACAGCCACACTCTCCTCTAAGCGGCACTAAGGTGTAGAAAAAAGTGGCGGGCCGTCCAGTGAGGTCAAGGGTCAGAAAAGGGCCGTTTTCAGTGCATAGCCTATACAAATTGGACACTGGACAGGAGACGGTGCTTAGTGCCGGAACTTCTGAGGTACGCACGCGTTCGGGGAGACCCCCTCTACACAGCCACACTCTCCGCTAAGCGGCACTAAGGTGTAGAAAAAAGTGGCGGGCCGTCCAGTGAGGTCAAGGGTCAGAAAAGGGCCGTTTTCAGTGCATAGCCTATACAAATTGGACACTGGACAGGAGACGGTGCTTAGTGCCGGAACTTCTGAGGTACGCACGCGTTCGGGGAGACCCCCTCTACACAGCCACACTCTCCGCTAAGCGGCACTAAGGTGTAGAGAAAAGTGGCGGGCCGTCCAGTGAGGTCAAGGGTCAGAAAAGGGCCGTTTTCAGTGCATAGCCTATACAAATTGGACACTGGACAGGAGACGGTGCTTAGTGCCGGAACTTCTGAGGTACGCACGCGTTCGGGGAGACCCCCTCTACACAGCCACACTCTCCGCTAAGCGGCACTAAGGTGTAGAAAAAAGTGGCGGGCCGTCCAGTGAGGTCAAGGGTCAGAAAAGGGCAGTTTTCAGTGCATAGCCTATACAAATTGGACACTGGACAGGAGACGGTGCTTAGTGCCGGAACTTCTGAGGTACGCACGCGTTCGGGGAGACCCCCTCTACACAGCCACACTCTCCTCTAAGCGGCACTAAGGTGTAGAAAAAAGTGGCGGGCCGTCCAGTGAGGTCAAGGGTCAGAAAAGGGCCGTTTTCAGTGCATAGCCTATACAAATTGGACACTGGACAGGAGACGGTGCTTAGTGCCGGAACTTCTGAGGTACGCACGCGTTCGGGGAGACCCCCTCTACACAGCCACACTCTCCGCTAAGCGGCACTAAGGTGTAGAAAAAAGTGGCGGGCCGTCCAGTGAGGTCAAGGGTCAGAAAAGGGCCGTTTTCAGTGCATAGCCTATACAAATTGGACACTGGACAGGAGACGGTGCTTAGTGCCGGAACTTCTGAGGTACGCACACGTTCGGGGAGACCCCCTCTACACAGCCACACTCTCCGCTAAGCGGCACTAAGGTGTAGAAAAAAGTGGCGGGCCGTCCAGTGAGGTCAGGGGTCAGAAAAGGGCCCTTTTCAGACAATAGTGTATACAAGTGGCCATACCCTAACCCAATAGTGTATACAAGTGGCCACACAACCCCACACCATAAAAGAATACAGACAGGCTTTGAAAGTTTAAAAAAAGACCTTTTAATTACTCTTTACTAATAAAACAGTGTACAAATTATCAAAAACAGAATATATATAAATACATTTTCCAATATTTGTTTTTAAACATTGCCAATTGTCTTAAGGTGGACTGAGAGGCTACTTTAGTAGTTTAGTAGTCACAGATTTGATCAATTTACTATATGTGTGTGTGTTAATAACAGCAAACATTATTCAAACACAATCATCATGCAAAACTGTAAAAATGTGGAAGTTCTAGGAAGTGCAAACCACACTCAAAAGTATAAAATGGTACTGCGTGCAACGTACCTAAGTGCAAAGATCACTCAAATGTATAATAAACGGGTACAACATGCAATGTACCAACGTGCAAACATCACTCAAAAGTGCAACACAGCAAACTTAAAGTGCAAACATTGTACACACACACACAAATTGATCAATAGATAGATGTACGTATATAAAGCAGAACCAGCTCAGTCCAACTACTGTAGTTGTTGCATTGACACACACACACACACACACACACACACACACACACACACACACACACACACACACACACACACACACACACACACACACACACACACACACACACATACATATACATATACATATACGTATACGTATATATATATATATACATATATATTATATTCAATGGTATTTGGGCTTTGTGCTCTAAAGAAATTGAGGGAAAAAAACACCATGCCATGAGAAACACACACACACACACACACACACACACACACACACACACACACACACACACACACACACACACACACACACACACACACACACACACACACACACACACACACACACACACTGTATTGTATTGTTAAATATGTTATAAACCCCCCACATGTTACACCTGTACATGTACAAGCTACTATTATTATTTATAGAAAGGGGATTGCCATCTTTGGCATTCCAATTTAAATCTGAAACCTGTTTACAGTCTAATCACAGTGGTTAAACATGGGTGTATGGAAAATGTGCTAAGTGCCCATTGAATGTGGATCAAAGGCCAATTTCAATAACGACCTGTTAGGGCGTATAGGCTAATTCTTATATTTACATCCATCAATGCAGTTGTGGAAAAAGTACTAAAATGTTTTACTTAAGTAAAAGTATCAATACTGCAATGTAGAAATACTCTGCAAAAGTAAAAGTCCTGAATTCTAAATGTAATTAAGTAAAAGTACTGGTATCAAAATGTAATTAAATATACAAATATTTGCTTGTAGATCGGCTATTTTCAAATTGCCAAAGTTTAAATAGGGCTGAAGTGGTCTTGTATAAATATAAAAATCTTTTGCTTGTAGATCGGCTATTTTCAAATTTCCAAAGTTTAAATAGGGCTGAAGTGGTCTTGTAATTTGTTGAGAGCGAGGGCCAAGCCACCAATGTGACCCCTAGACCCCGAGCTCCTGTGAGGCCGCCGCCCCAAGCACCAGCCGTGTCAGCCGGAAAGAAGAAGAGAGAGAAGCTGAAGCAGAACCGTGCTGCGAGGGCACCAGCCAATGGGTGGCCTGCAGGCGGCGAGCAATGGAACAATTGGAATCAACCATACAACGCTGTTCCTACACCAGGGGGGGGTCCGCCGACCTACCCCCATCCATATGCACCGAGGGGACCTCACCAGGGACCCTACCCCAGCCCTCATCCTAACACAGGATTCTATGGGGCGCCCCCTGCCCAATACCAACCCGATCCAAGAGGCCAGCAAGGTCCCTACTATTAGGGATTATTGCCACATGTAAAACAATGCTTAGCTAGTTGTTAGCCCTTCAGAGAAATGCTAGCACAATATGACTCAGCTATAAATGTGTTTTCTGCTAGAAATGTTTCTCATGCACTGTCTAGGTAAAACTGATAAAATACTAGACGCTCAAGGTCACGCACCGGCTGCAGCTGTTATGCGTCACTATGGGAACATGTGTACGTGCTTCAAGGGTTGGGAGTTGAGCAGGAGGGAGGGGCGGAGGATGCTATGTACTGACAGTATACTGCCACAAGGGTTTGATGTATTTAACCCCCGAGCGCCCAGGTACGGGCAGACTCTTCCTGGACTTTTGCATCTACGACATCTGTTGTCATATACAGCTAACAGCCACCTCGTGGCCTCTTATCTTTTGAATACTTTACTACTCTATATTTGTAACTCACTTCTAAATAAATACTTTTTATTGAACTTCACTTTGTGCGACGACTGCCTCCCCTGCTTCATTAGCCGAGAAAGATATCCTGGGTTTTTGTCCTTTTCCTGTATTTCTGTGGTAAGCTTGGTAACACAAATTATTACATTAATAATAGGAGCCAGCCTGTGTTTGAGAGTTTCTCTCTACACTGATACAGGTTGGGACAGGCCCTGCCCACGGCTTTAGGTTTCATTCTAACGATATTTCCCCAGTGGAGATATTTATCTGATTCTTATTACTGAGTAAGGTGATTGGTGTTAAGTTTCTCAACGAGTGGCTCTCACTTATATCCTCATAAAAGCAGGATAAAGAGCGCTGCTCACGAGAGAAAACTTGGCACTGACTGCTTGGTGATAAAGCCAGAGCCAAGAGTGAAATTAGGTCTGTTACAGTTGAAAGCCACACACGTAGATACAGCAGCAGCTGTGTCCCGTAGCTGTTGGTAAAATACGCCAAAGCAATAGTATTGGTCTCCAATCACTGAGTGTTTTATTAAATCTAATTCTAGATTTGTGCCTGAGTTCTGAGCAATGCAGTCTAGACATTGTCGGAAGCCACTTGTAATCTACCGAGAATAGATCCTCTAGGTTGAACTCAAGAGACAGAGTTTATCCATTCTAGATAAAGCGATAAATAGGAGTAAGGTTAAAATTCCGGTAACCGGAGAGACTATAGCACATCTCGAAGGGGTTCCGGTGGGGAGTCTGGGTGATTACTGACCCAGGGTCTGATTCCCTCAACATGGCGTCCCTGGGTGGGCACGAGTCCATCGTTATCTAGGAGTTACAAGCCGTATATCAGGACTCAGGAAGTATAGCTATTATTACTCTAATTTGTGAGCATAGAGCTAATTTGTACTGGGGGCTGTATCCGCTAGCGTATCTCTCCTAACAGGGTGAAACAGAGGCTGGTAAGCGCAACCAGCAGCCACAGGTGGTAAAAACATCTCTGTGAAGGACCAGCATAACTGCTCGAAAGCCACGAGATAAGAGTTAGAGATAATTTTACTTGTGCGATAGATTAGAAAATTCCAACCTAGCTAATAGGATATGGCAGCCTCAAGTCCCACTCCCACAGAGGGAGCGAGTAATGAGGATTTTTCCTTCTCACCTGACGAGGAAGAGGGAGACGATCACAGTGATCCTCTCCAAGCCTATCCTGCCCTGCCACATATTACAGATGCATTTAGGTATCTGGGCATGAGGCAAATAACCGAAGCAGGCCCCCCACCGGCCTACAACGAAGCCTTCTCTAGTGAAGGACAAGCCACGGGCCATCAAGCCTCGGCGCCTTCCGCTCAAGCAGATCTTGAGTGGGAGACGGACATACAATGGCCTCGCAGTGACATGCCAAGGCCAGTAGGGAATGATGGGACTCCGCAGCGGACCCTGTTAATACCTACAAGGCCTCACTACACTACTACCGCAACCATGACCCGCGTTATGTTCCACCAATTAAAGTTGGACCAATTCAGGGTCACGGAACCGGCTGTACTGGTGAATCCTGCCAACTGCCACCTATCAAATGGTGCCGGAATGGCATTAGCCATAGCACGTGCTGCGGGAGAGACATATCAAAATGAATGTCATATCTCTGTGGTAGCCAATGGAGGGATTTTAAAAGATGGGGACATAGTAGTCACTGGAGCTCATGCTCTGGAGACACACAATTACCAGGCAATCGCTAATATTGCTCTGGTTGACTGTGCCCCTAACACACCCTCCAGAGCCAGGGAACGGGCACTGATGAGATATTATCTCGCACTGCTCAATTGTGCCAACACTAACGGTTGGACAAGACTAGTAATGACACTTTTTGGATGTGGTGAATATCACTACGGACAAGAACTGTCAATCTGGTGCTTCCTAGAAGCGCTAGAACAAGCAATTGGTAACCTAAGGATTGACGTACTCGTGCCCGACAGGGTCATGTGCGACACCCTTAGGGAAATCCAACGTGGCGCAACCAGCTCACCAGCTCGTGTCCCACTGTCTCCCCAAGCACAAGTCGTTGCAGAGCTTAGCGAAGCTCTAGAAGGACTAGCTGGGAGAGAAAGTAACCCTTGTCGCCAAAACCCACCACCCCGAGGGGACTGGGTTGTGGTGGATGCAAGAGGTACTGACAATACACAGACAAGCTCCCACGGACCCGGCCAAGCAGGGCCACAAGGTGGGAGGCTTGCTTATGGGGCTCTTACAGACCCTGTAACAAGGCCTCGGACACGCAAGCATACACCCTCGACACATGAATGTGACCAGGGAAATGCAACCGTGCCCCTATACCAGGGGATTAACCCCCTGGTTAATCCCAAAAGACGTGTCCTCCCTTTAGGAGACATGTCCAGGTTTACTCAACTTGCTCCACCACAGCACGAGAGTACACCTGCAAACCATCAGAGGCCAGGGCAGTCAAACTCCCCCGCTTCTCAAGAAGCCCCCGGCCAGGTCGGGGGGTTATTGGGTGCTATTCTCGGGGCGCCTTCCCCGAGACCTGTTCAGGACTCTATGGGGAGTACCCAGACTCGAACGTATAATAAACTGAGAATCATTGTAACCGCCACAGCTCTTGAGCAGCCCCCAGAAGGGCCTGCTGGGCCTCTGATGGTATTCTCAGACCCCGACTTAGAGGAACAGCCTCGAAGGGAGGGGTATCTACGAAGAGCTATGGGAATTGACTTCACCCGTAGCAGGCTGAACGTAAAAGTTAATATGAACGGTCGGCCCCTAGCACCGGGGCAACCAGCGTGCACTGGCGCAGGTAGGCTGAGAGACAGGTACTCCACAGTGGTGAACCTGGCCTTAATGCCAAATCCTATGCCGGGCACAACCAGCACTATCTCTGAAGCTAAGAAGAGAGCTTTCATTCACATGATAGAGCTGGTACTTAAAGACACTTTCTGGACAAACGGGAATTATCAGGCTGGTGCTATACCAAGCATGACGATTTCCCTGCTGTTTGGGAGGTTTCGCTACATGGGACTAAAGAAGGCCTGGATAACTGAGATGGTTATCCGCGCTATTCATTCAGTCCTTAAAATTAACCCGAGGAAATTTATCCTCCTGGTAGACGATCCTATTGACGTTAACTCGGTCACATCCCTCCTCGACATGCTCGAGCGGGAGCGGACAGAGAATGACGAAGACGAGGATGAACCCATTTCAGAACCCTACATGGCGTTATCGGCAGTAGCACCTGCCTGGCGCAAGGAATGGGGCCCTAACCCCGCTGAAAGGCGGGGGCGGGCAAGGGTTAGACACCAGGCCGCCCCACAAAGAGGCCGCCAGGTTAGTTTTAGCGCTGAGGCTAGCGCCATAAGGGCCACACCCTCGTGCAGTGCCTCTGGGACTCACACCTCCCAGACCCTGTCGGGCGAACCTATGATAAGACATGAGAGAGCCCTCCCCCGGGAGGAGAGATCCCTCTCGCGCGCTTCTTCACGGGCCAGCTCGACAGAATCCACAAGGTCAGCCTCAGGGTCACGATCAAATAGTAGATCAGCGACCCGTGAGGGCAGACAGAGCAGGCCCACGGTGCCCCCACCCGAAAGGGGAAGGCCACCTAGGGCAAGGGCAAGGAACGCGGCGGTTAGCCCGGTGCGTCCTTTGTCCTCAGGTCCTCCCCTTGTGGAACCTATAGTACACACCAATACGGGTCTGTACTGGTCCCCCGAGCTAGAGGGCCTGGTAGGCTTGGACTCGGATTCCGACTCTGAGCTAGAAGGACACGAAGATGGAAATCTATTAATCCATCCAGAGTATCCTGTGAGCTGGGGAGAGGCTAGGCGACTCGCCCGCTCCCCTTCAGCCGATCGAGTACAAGCCTTACCCAGGATTTCAAGCACCTGGAAGGAAGGTTATACTTCGGGAGGTTATGAATACCTCAGGGAAGGTGTTAAAAAAAGGGATAAGGCGCTGGCCAAAATGGTACACCAGAGCCTAGCCCCTGAACAATATAGGACCCTTCCTGTAGGGACGGGCAGCTATCAGTCCGTTATAAGACAAACAGGGAACGAACGCCACATGCCATCGTTTCTAGCCAGTACTCCTCGGGGAGCCAGCCAACTCTCATCCCTCATGGGTCCTTTAAGCATGACAGGATTGGGAGGGGGCCAGCCCCTGATGGGTACAAGAGGGTGTAAAGAGATAATTAATATTCACAAAGCTGTGAATACTCTAGCACCCCACAGGAGGAAAGAGGAACGTCCTCTTGACTACCTGACAAGGGCCTTTCAGGCCCTTAGCCACACAGAGTATGCAGACTGCGTGGACACGGTCCGCGCACTCGCCAATACTCAAGGGATGGATGTCCCATTAGGCCTGACCTTAAGACAAATAGCTCAGGTGAATGCCTCTGTGCCCGGATTAGATCCCGGCGAACAGTTGGTAGAAGATCTCATTAAACAGATCAACAAAGATGAAACCACCCTGACCTTTGCCGTCAGGAGGGTGATGTCTGAAACAGCACAGGGTACATATGTTATCCTGCTAGAAAAGCTGTTTACACGCATCAAAGCTGGGGATGATATGGCCAGTCATTGCCGTGTCTGGAACCAGGAACAACTCACTCATGAGGTTATTGCTTGGGATCGACGTCATGCACTAGCACTGCATAGACGTTCGGATCCAAAGAAAACCTCAAAGGTGACAGAACCCCGGGCTACAGGTTCCCCAAACGAACCGCAACCCCGGGGGGAAAGAAAGGCCAGAGAGAAAAACACCTCTCAGCCAAAAAACGGGACAAAGGGGGGGAAGCCTCAGAGCCCCCCCCCGAAGACCCAGAGCCCGAAGTCCCAGGGAGAACCCCGGACCACAGGCCGAAAACCATTGGTACCATACCTCGGGAAGGAGGAATGGGAGAAACTCTCAAAGGAGGAGCAGGAAGCGCATCGCGCCAAGCGCGTTGCTCGGAAAGCTCCAGTCCAAGAGCAAGAGTAAATACCATTATCTCTGTAGATTCAGAAGACAGGCCCCTATTAGCGGCACTGGCAATGAAAACTACTGAGAAAGACGGAACGCTCCTCTGTAACATAAACGGGGAAGAATACCTCGTAGACACAGGAGCTGAAGTCACATTGCATGCTAACATGCCTTCTAACGGAACCCGTATGATCGAGTTGGCAGACGGTTCCCACTCTTTAATGCCCACTGCTGAAAAGCATGGGATTGAAGGGATAGTGGCTAAGCCCGGTTTGGCGCCTTTATTGGCTCCAAAAGACCTCTTAGCCTTAGTTAAACCAGATGATGAAACCATTGTTCTCAGAGTATGCTTCATGAAACCTGTAGACGTTTCAAAGGAAATGGACAAGGTTATAGAAGCCTCCGACTCTACCCAAAAGGAACGGTTAAAATCAATATTGGACAAGGGCGTCTACGCCACCCACAAGAATGATGTGGGGAAAGTAGACCCCCGATTCAAACATGTCATACGCGGCATGGTGCCACCCCGGCAGCCCCAACATCGGGTAAAGCCAGGGTGTGAGCAAGAGTTAACCAAAACAATTGGTGAACTTGAGCAGCTGGGAGTGCTGACACGTCTCCAGTCAGCGATTACAAACACGCCCATTATGGGCGTGGCTAAACCTGACGGGACCTATAGATTGGTACACAATCTTATAGCACTCAACGCGCGATCGTGTTCAGACACACGCTCGCTAATTAACATAGCACGTACCACTAGAAACCTTCCAAACAAAAAATGGAAATCAAGCATTGACTTGGCAAATGGTTTTTGGTCTGTACCTATCTGCGCGATCTCCACCCAAAAGACTGCTTTTACCTGGAAAGGTGTCAGTTACGGCTGGGTTCGGCTTCCGCAGGGTTACAAGAATTCGCCGAATATCTTTCAAAGCGTAATCGAAGAAATCTTGCATGACCTTGATGTCACAGTATACATCGACGATGTGTACTGGACAAATGAAAGTGAATCTGACCACCTCCAATTGCTGGAAGAGGTTATTTCACGTCTCGCTGAAGCTGGGCTTAAGATTGGGTTGAAAAAATGCGAAATCGCACAACATCAACTCAAATACCTCGGTTTCAACATTACTGACACGGGAAAGGCTGTGAGCTCTGATTACCTAGAACAGGTAATGGCGCTAAAACAACCTACCCTATTGTGCGAGCTCGATAGTGTGATGGGCAAATGCGGCCACATAATGAACCATGTGCCTGCGTACGCCCAACACGCTGCCCCGCTGCATAAACTAAAAGGCCAGGCTATAGGCCAGAAGAGCCCACGAGACAGGAAAGTCCCAATACTGGACTGTACTGACGAATGGGCTCAGTTCCAATCCCATGTTCTGACAACGTGCCGGGACCTCGAGAAAAGAGTCCCGAACACGTCAATGGAAGTGGTGCCTTCCAGGAGCATGGGGGGAATAGCGTTAGAATGTAGGAATAGGAAAAGTAAGCAACCTTGCCTTTACCTTTCCTACAAGTTCTCATCTGCAGAAATGAAGTTTACTGCGGAAGAACAAATCCTTTGTGGGGTCTTCAAATTTCTGAACGCCCTCAAGGATTTAGCTCAGGACAACGGGATATATGTCATCACAGACTTTCCCGCTCTCCAAACAGCGTCAAAAGGGACAATCAAAGGTTCCCGGGCAATGCTTACAAGATGGGGAGAATGGGCCATGATGCTCACTGACCCCCAGGTTAAGTTCATGACCCCGGAGCAAAGAGTCCCTTGCGAAATGGAACCTAAGCCTCCTAAACAAAAGGACTGCAAATGGTTTCTGTTCACAGACGGAAGTCATCAGAAAGATGATGGCGAACGGTCCAAATGGGCATATGTACTAAAGACTCGCGAGAGGACGGTGAAAACTGCCTCTGGCTGGACTGATGGCACAGCCCAAACCGCCGAGGTAGCTGCTATATTGGAAGGACTGATTGCCAGCAATAAGCTCAAAATCAAGTTCCTGACAATAATCACTGACAGTGATTACTGCTACCAGGGTGGTAAGAATGAATTGGAATTTTGGCAAGCCCGTGAATTCCAAACAGCTAAAGGCAAACCAATGGCTCACATTGAACACTGGTCGCTAATAGCTGAGCAGTCAAATAACCTGGCCATCTGTTGGGAAAAAGTCCGCAGTCACACTGACACTGACGACTTCTTCCATAATGGAAACAGGGAAGTGGACTTAATAGTTCAACAACGCATTTCTGCAAAGCCCGCAGGGGCTAAGCGGATAAAAATTGTTGGGCCTTCATCCTGGACCGAGGGTAAAGTCCTCAAAGTCCCGGAGGAAGAAGCCGAGCAAATTATAGTAGCCATACACCGTGGCCTAGGCCATGTGGGCTACGCACGCGTGCTAAGGTACCTCCAAAGTGAAAACGTGCATGTCCCAAAAGCAAAAACGCGTGCCATAGCGGCCCGTAAAAATTGTTTTGGATGTGCTCTTACTCGAGGAACCAAAGCAGAGCTTCAGGTGCCTGGAAAAATAGCAGTCCCCGAGAGCGGGAAGCATTTTTCCATGGATACCTTCGGACCGTTGACCACATCAACTAAGAAGGGCCGTAAGTACGGCCTGGTGATTGTGGACAACGGACCGGGCTTAATAAGGGTGTTTCCTATGGTTGCACCTACTGGCTTGCAAGTAGCTATCCAATTATGCAGTGTACTGAAGGAGGAACCAGCAATGGAATCCCTCCGGATGGACAATGCAACCTACTTCAAAGCCGAGACAGTAACCAAGGTGTTGGAAGATAGGGGAATCCAGGCTCTCTGGTCAGTACCCTATCTAGCCAGTACCAATGGTGTGGCCGAACGCGCAGTGCGGGAGGTCAAGGATTTCATAACGCGTGAGGGGGTGGAAAGTACATGGGACGAACCCCTCCCTCTCCTCAGGTTACACGACACTGTAAACCTAGGAAGAGAGTTGAAGAGGTACGTGCCAGGCACTGACCCCTCTCCTCCTCTCTTTTCCGTAGGTGAAGAAGTGTGGGTGTGCCGCAGACCCGAGGGACGAAATCCTAAGCTGAAGAGTGAGGGACGTGACACTGTGGTAGAAGTGTTGAGTCCACACAGGTTGGTATTACAGGAATTTGGTGTAGTACATACTAAGCAGATTCGCAAAACTCAGTGATTTAGTACTATGGCGTCGAAGCATTCTAAAGCAGAGAATAAGGTTGAGACCCAGAGGTCCCTACCTTTTGCTTTGGAGTGTGCCAACAAGCGGGCACTCTTTGTTATGTCTCCTGGCACCAACGGTAAGGATATCTGGCTAGGGAGAGGCATGGGGATGGCTAAGGAGGCGAAGGGTGGGTTCTTGCCAATAATAGGTTTTGACAAGAAGCCCATAGAGTGGCTGTGGAGACACTCCCCCTGCCTGTGCGCAGTGTGCGACGTGATAGTTGCAGCACAGCGTTGGGCGGGGCAGGGTAAATGCAAGCCAGCTGCAGTTCCGCCAGGGTGGGTGACACAGCTGAGTATGAGGGAGGATGCGACTATTGACCTAGGCCCTAGAGAAGGCCCTAGGGGCTGTCGTATCCTACTCTGTGGCACGTGTTACGTTAACTGGTGTGGCAGAATAGTACTGGCGAGTTATCCGCCCATGAGTAAATCATGGGCCAACAAGTGCCAGTGCGCTTGGACGGGAGATGAGTTGTTCCCATGCCCCCTGCATAAGGGCGCAAAGGTCAACTCTGGCGTTTGTATTACAACGGGAAAAGGTTACCTGCAGAGTGGGATGACCCCGGTTCGAAAGGCCCTGGCCAATAAGGCTGGGATCCAGTTCAAAGGGAGTACGGAGGATTTACACCTCCTGACCCTGTCTGACCTGGAGAAGTCTATCAACTGGTGTTATCCCATTCCTGTGCCTTCCCGTTCCTCTCGCACCCATTGGAAAAAGGGCCGAGAGACCATATGCATCGCCGACACTCCATCACGGCGGATGGTCCTGGGGGCCGACCCCAAGGGCAAATCTGCTGAAAAGATGGTGGGCAAAGCAGTGGTACTGAGCATACAGGCATTAGTAAAATGCATGCTGGGGGCTCGTACTGCATTAAGCGTACCGTGTGAGCGTGTGCCGTACCAAGACGATAGCCGTCCCATCTCACTGGGACTGGTACACTGAACACACTATCTATATGAGGAAGAACCTGACCAGAGAGAGTCTGGTATGGGAAATCCTCGCAAACGATGGCCCGGCCCCCTTCGGTTCTGAGGCTGCCGGGCTGTCATTAGGCTCCTGTATAACCCATGGTAAACACCCTGAAAAGGAAGGATACCAGTGGGTCAGGGCAACCGTGTCAGTGGACGTGGACCCTGAAGGTAATGTGATCTCATTTGGGTTCGGAGTTATTCCCGTGCCCGATAGGACCCTTACACCTAAACTGCCACGGGTTTCATTTGCGGTCCCCTTAGGGGAAAGACAGGTGCAGCCTGATGGATGGGTGGAGGGGACTGAGAGAGGAGGACTATGGCGCAGTCCTTCTTTTCTGTCCTTACGGCGCAGGGCCATAAGGACTTTCGTGAGTGATAGAAAGGATGCGGGAACCTCTTAAGGTAGTCTTGACTGTGACCCTTCTCCCCGCAGGTCTCCAGCGGTGACAAGGGGAGGGGGAGTGCCAGGATGACTGACCGCGCTGATGAGGGGAATGACGGAGGAGATGATACAATCTTTAGAGAAACTTTCCTGGGCCCCAGGACAGGTATTACTCCTCCAGAAATTCCCCGAAAAATCAGTATCACCCGAATGACAGCCAAACTATTAGTAAAAGTCACTCTCACGGCTATGGCTCTGGTGGTGACTTTAGGACTCATAAGGGCCCTGTCGCACCCCCAGACACGGGTGCAATGGGAATATGAGTTTCCCCCTACCCTGAATAACAGGGAAGGGGGGGTACTGGGTGTCCTTACAATAGTAAGTCCACTGCCATGCATGAGACAGAATAACCCCCAGACACACTGGGAGTTGTGGAAGTCATTCCAAAACGCTGAGAATGGAGGCCTTCCTTTGGACTTAACAAAGCTAGGGCCACCACCCCAGTGTTCTCTTATGGAGAATGACATCGACTGTCACGTCATGAATCCCGAGCACTGTAACTCGCACCTTACATGGCCCGAGCTAACGGAGCAAAGGGAGGAGGAAGTAAAAGGATTGTTAGACTACGAAATAGACTCAATCAGTGTAAACAGGCTACGTGGAGAGGTGGTCCAGAAGCTGAGAACAGTAGAAGGGCCCCGAACCACATATGCTTGTGTGACTGTGACAACACGCTTCCGCTATGAGGGGGACCCAAAGTGGGAACCTTGGGAGGAAGTGTCCAATTGTTCTCTGACCCAAGTCAATCAGACTAAGGCAGTGAAATTGGAAAACGGTCGCAAATTTGTGTCAGTATTGAACCCTGTAACAGTGGAGGTGCATGTTGTAACTACTGTGACGAGATGGCCCATTAGTGAGAAAAGAGAGCTAGATGCTTTCTTAAAGGAAATGGCAAACCTTATGGAGGTTCTAAATATGCTAGATATTCTAGAAAATCCTCAGAGGGATACGCCAATAGCTATTCCTTTGATGGCTGCACCTCTGGTAAAACATGGTTCAAAACAATTGGCCCGGGAAAAGCTAGCCTCAGGGTTCTCTTTATCTCCGGTCAAGAAGTGGTATCCTTGGGTCCTTGCTAAAAAGAAGCCAGGACCCGGAGGATACCGAGCCTACCCACCTGGCTTGCCATGGATTCTTAGAGAAACCTTGGCCGGAGGCCACACTCTGTACACATTCGAAGCTCCCGTTCTCGACCCAGAGCAAGTAAGCAAACTCACCGGCTCCTTTGGGACCCGAGTGATGGATGCTCTCTTGCACTGTGTGGAGGGAGGCCTGAATGAAACAGATAGGCCATGGAGAGACCTGGATAAAACCACGTTTCTCAAAAAGGCGATCCGCGAGGAAGGAACCTTGGTCCCTATGTGCCGAGAGGCCCGGACTATGGGGATCCAACTTGGCGGAAATGGCACAATAGGAGAACCGGCCTCCTGTCGATTCAATTTTAGAGATCGATTAAGGAGGTATAGAATGACGTTGAATAGGGACGGAAATGCACTAAACGATTGGGGCTATTATGCGGGTCTGGGGCTAACCCATGACGAGACACTGCTAATACAGCACTGTTGGCATAAGAGCCGCAAGTCAGAGGACGACAAGCTAGTCATGTTCCTACATCAACAATTCGCAGCAATGGTCACGGGTCTCCAGTTATCTACCGAAAGAGTAATCTCCAAGGAGAAGCCCTCCCTCCCCGGGATGTTGCGGGTGTCTCTAGGCAAGATGGCTAGAGACATAGTGCCCCCAACTACGGTGAGGGGGAATACTCTAGAGGAACTACTGGAAAATCACGGCCCTAACCGCGAAAGCAAAAAGGTTCTCCCACCTAAATTACATAAGTCATTAAACCCAATCCATGATTCCCCAGGGGAACTGGATATCCCCCCACCCTTGCTTTTAACCAGGAAGACGAAAGATGGTTACAAAGTAAGGTGGGGCCTGGAGCCCTCTTTTGGGGCGACAGGTGCGGAGTTGGGTGACTACCCGGACACCACCTATGGGTATCCGGGGAAGCAATATTGCACTAAGGAAAACTGGATGTGGTGCTACCAGGTAGATTCGTTTCCCCAAACCCATGTGGACGAAGCCACATCCGCGATGGTGGATCTGGCATCCACTAGGAGAATAACCCACGTCAATAACCAGACCTGGGTGACCTGGGGAACACAGCCACTAGGCATAACACAGACTTTTGGCCAAAGTATGGACAGAATTCTGGATTGGTACTACGTTGCGCGTAATCCACCCCCCCAGCCGGGGGCTTGGGCTAACATGCACTGGTATGACGCTCCTATAGCTGCGACGCCTTTAGATGGAAAGAGGTGGAGGGCTGTACATGGAGATCTAGGCACAGAGTACCTAGATCCCAACTACCCTCGTAATATAGGAGCCCCATTAGTGGTGCTTAACTGTCACCGCACTTCACCTGCCGGCCCTTTGGGTAAGCGCTTGGCAACGGTTAATTGGCAAGGAAGGACCCTAAAATGTGGAAACTCAATGAATATCAATGAGGAGGTCTACGTGAAGGGGTACCCCTACTTTTTCCCGCCTTCAGCGTACCTTCTGAATAGATGGAGCTATGCTAATTCCCGATTTTGCAATGACCGAGATCGGACTAGGCGAGAAAAACAATTATATGATTGCAATAGTTACAATAAGTATGCTGCAATCACTGGACAGTGTGCCAGAGCCACCTTCGATTACCAATCTCCCTGGCAGGGCCCTTCCTCCTACCTCCAGGAGGGGGGTTCGGTCACGGCTCCTGGCGAAGGATGGACCACTAAGCAATTCTCTCTTGAGGGGGTCTGGCCTATAACTCATGGCTGGAACCTCAGCGAGGGGAATTGTTCACAGGATAGATCTCCAAGGGACCGGTGGAATTATAGTGATTTCACAGCTACCATGATAATCTTAGCAGCAGCTACCGGTAGCGCTGCCAAGGATTTGGGGAATTCTATCATAGAAGGAGCCTCTGAGATATACACTCAAGTTACATCTCTCATTCAGACAGCCTGGGTTACCATAGCAACGATCCTCAAGTGGGGGGTTCCAGTAATGTTGGCTGTGGGATTTGTTATCTTTGTCTCAATTCTGCATAAAATTGGCCTCCTTCCATTAGTGGGCGAGACCTTGAAGGCAGTGGGCCAATCTGTAGTAGGAAAAATCAAGCCTCCCCTCGAAGGGGAGGATGAATTCTTACTGTAAGTTACGTCACAACTCCCTGAAGAGAGAAGTCACCCTTGATAAGCAAGGATGGGTAGGGCTCTTACACACTCCGAGGTTGACTCTCCGAGGTAAAAGTGCCAATATGTCTCTCTTCCAGGCAAACGACGTCGAAATGACAGGAGATACAGCAGGGCCTTCTGGTCATATGACAGACGCCCAGATTACTGTTTTTCTGTCTGAAGACCAGACCCTGGCAACCCCGACTGAGACCCGTGTCACGACTGGTCTGGTTGAGACTGCCGGGGTCTGGCGAACTCCAGGGGTGTCTCCTCAAGAGACCCCCAGACCCGTTGGGGGTCCCATACCCTCCTCTACCCAGATGGGCGGGAGAAGCTCAGGCCAGATGACTTCCACCTGGGAGTCAGTGACCGAGACCAGAGGTTTGGCCAGTCGCATGGCCCGGCTGAATCTGCTTGACCTTGCTGGGGAACGGATGTCTGACTTAAAACTGCGTGATCCAAAAAATTGGATCAATATCATGGGAATCCAATCTGGGAGGAGGCCTACTAGAGAGCCCTACCACCCTATGGGATGGCATGCTAAGGCACGTTTTGAGGAAGTTTCCGAACTACTGTCACGCATCACCAATCATCTCCTTGGGGACGGATGGGGTTCTACGCTCCCGGCCAGAGTCACCATCTACCAAGTCGTCCGACCTGACCAGAGCATGACTGGATGGCAAAACATGCTGTGGGCCTGCATCGACGAAGCCCAGGGTCACGACGAACTGTTCCACGAAGTTGCCGTACTGGGCCCATGTGCAGAACCAGAGAAGATGCAATACTTCACTGGGGTCCGAGTCACGAGGAAAGGCCGCCGTGAGAGGAGAGCTGGAGATCCAGAGGTCAGAGGGGGTGTTGAGAGCGAGGGCCAAGCCACCAATGTGACCCCTAGACCCCGAGCTCCTGTGAGGCCGCCGCCCCAAGCACCAGCCGTGTCAGCCGGAAAGAAGAAGAGAGAGAAGCTGAAGCAGAACCGTGCTGCGAGGGCACCAGCCAATGGGTGGCCTGCAGGCGGCGAGCAATGGAACAATTGGAATCAACCATACAACGCTGTTCCTACACCAGGGGGGGGTCCGCCGACCTACCCCCATCCATATGCACCGAGGGGACCTCACCAGGGACCCTACCCCAGCCCTCATCCTAACACAGGATTCTATGGGGCGCCCCCTGCCCAATACCAACCCGATCCAAGAGGCCAGCAAGGTCCCTACTATTAGGGATTATTGCCACATGTAAAACAATGCTTAGCTAGTTGTTAGCCCTTCAGAGAAATGCTAGCACAATATGACTCAGCTATAAATGTGTTTTCTGCTAGAAATGTTTCTCATGCACTGTCTAGGTAAAACTGATAAAATACTAGACGCTCAAGGTCACGCACCGGCTGCAGCTGTTATGCGTCACTATGGGAACATGTGTACGTGCTTCAAGGGTTGGGAGTTGAGCAGGAGGGAGGGGCGGAGGATGCTATGTACTGACAGTATACTGCCACAAGGGTTTGATGTATTTAACCCCCGAGCGCCCAGGTACGGGCAGACTCTTCCTGGACTTTTGCATCTACGACATCTGTTGTCATATACAGCTAACAGCCACCTCGTGGCCTCTTATCTTTTGAATACTTTACTACTCTATATTTGTAACTCACTTCTAAATAAATACTTTTTATTGAACTTCACTTTGTGCGACGACTGCCTCCCCTGCTTCATTAGCCGAGAAAGATATCCTGGGTTTTTGTCCTTTTCCTGTATTTCTGTGGTAAGCTTGGTAACACAAATTATTACATTAATAATAGGAGCCAGCCTGTGTTTGAGAGTTTCTCTCTACACTGATACAGGTTGGGACAGGCCCTGCCCACGGCTTTAGGTTTCATTCTAACGATATTTCCCCAGTGGAGATATTTATCTGATTCTTATTACTGAGTAAGGTGATTGGTGTTAAGTTTCTCAACGAGTGGCTCTCACTTATATCCTCATAAAAGCAGGATAAAGAGCGCTGCTCACGAGAGAAAACTTGGCACTGACTGCTTGGTGATAAAGCCAGAGCCAAGAGTGAAATTAGGTCTGTTACAGTTGAAAGCCACACACGTAGATACAGCAGCAGCTGTGTCCCGTAGCTGTTGGTAAAATACGCCAAAGCAATAGTATTGGTCTCCAATCACTGAGTGTTTTATTAAATCTAATTCTAGATTTGTGCCTGAGTTCTGAGCAATGCAGTCTAGACATTGTCGGAAGCCACTTGTAATCTACCGAGAATAGATCCTCTAGGTTGAACTCAAGAGACAGAGTTTATCCATTCTAGATAAAGCGATAAATAGGAGTAAGGTTAAAATTCCGGTAACCGGAGAGACTATAGCACATCTCGAAGGGGTTCCGGTGGGGAGTCTGGGTGATTACTGACCCAGGGTCTGATTCCCTCAACATAATTATAATCAAAAATATACAAAGTAACAAGTAACTAGTATAATATCTGCCTCTGAAATGTAGTGGAGTAGTACTTAGTTACTTTCCACCACTGTATACGTGTATTTTTCAAAATGCATAGTACAGTAATTGATTACATGTACTTAGTTACTTTCCACCACTGTATAAATGTCTTTTTCGAAATGCATGTATGTCTTTCATAAAACATTAAATGCGATGCTCTTACTTTGAAGGCAACCGGAAACCTTATATTTGCTAGCTCAGAAACCGGATGTGTTATATTTGCTACCGGAACGGAGCTGCTTAGAAAGCAAACATCGGGTAATATCCGCCCCCGGCTGTGGGCGTGCCTGGTGCGGCTGCAGAGCGAGAGTAGGACACTCATTTATGACATTGTGCCGTTTGTTCAACACTCAACTCTTAGCAACAAAGTTTATTTTCATACAATAGGCCTATAGATTACATTTCAATATTAATAGTAAATAGAAAAACAACATTTCTGGGTCCAATTAGTCTATTTTTGTTATAGAGAGGAATGGTCATATTCCCACCTATATAAACATGTTTTTGCACAATGCTGCCTATATTGTTGATCAACTATTCACTCATATATATAGAACTTCTTTTTTTTGTTGCATATAATAAACAAAGCCCAGACTTAAATTGTTAAGTGACCTCTCACAGCTGGCAGAGCCGCAGATATATTTATTGCAATGCAGAAATGCAGACATCAGTTTAAAGGAAAAAAATAAAATCATGATGAAAGGTCATAACAAAAAGCAGCCGCATCCCCCACCCGCTTCCCATCAAAAAGGCAAGTAAAAGAAAGGAATTCTGAATTTACTTGAGTAAAAGTACAAAAATATTGACATCAAAATGTAATTAAAGTAACAAAAGTGTAAAGTATAGAG
Source organism: Gymnoscopelus braueri (assembly GCF_963280865.1). NCBI lineage: Eukaryota > Metazoa > Chordata > Actinopteri > Myctophiformes > Myctophidae > Gymnoscopelus > Gymnoscopelus braueri. The sequence goes on along the minus strand of NC_137620.1, from coordinate 1,640,009 downwards.
AGACCTACTTTTAAAATGTATACAAATCTTTGAAAATAGCAGATCTACAATCTCACAAATAATTTGAAAATAGCAGACCTACAGCTCACAATGTGAGCTTAGATCTGAATTCGAAATAAAAAAAAAGAATGTACAAAAGTGTTGGTGTCAAAATGTACTTAAAGTACCAAAAGTGGAAGTACTCATTATTCAGAAATGTCACATTTTCAAGTTTTCATATGTATACAAATATTTTCAAATGGCCGAAATGGGGCTGAAGTGATTAAGTACAATATTTTCCTTAAAGATGTAGTGGAGTAGAAGTAAGGTATTGAAAATTTGAAAAACTCCACTAAAGTAAATCATCCTCAAATGTTTTACTGAAGTATAGTACTTAAGTAAATATACTTAGTTACTTTACACCACTGCTAGTAAGTAAAGACTTCAAATAATGATAGTGGAGTAAAAGTACAATATCTGCCTTACAGATGCAGTGGAGTATAAATAAAAGTATTTGGAATTGGAAAAACTTAAAGTATACAAATACATCAAAATTATACTAAGTACAGAGTACTTACTTAGTTACTATTCACCACTGATGATATGAGCTGATATGATTTCAGCTGTTCCAATTCCAAACATGCAAACATAAACTTAAATCCTATTTGAATTTAAATAATATAAAATAAAAATGATTAGGTATAAGGCCTACACAAAATTATGGACGCGCTTTTAAAATGTATACAAATCTTTGAAAATAGCAGATCTACAATCTCACAAATAATTAGAAAATAGCAGACCTACAGCTCACAATGTGAGCTTAGATCTGAATTCGAAATACAAAAAAAAAAGTACAAAAGTGTTGGTGTCAAAATGTACTTAAAGTACCAAAACTGGAAGTACTCATTATTCAGAAATGTCACATTTGAAGTTTTCATATGTATACAAATATTTTCAAATGGCCGAAATGGGGCTGAAGTGGTTAAGTACAATATTTTCCTTAAAGAAGTAGTGGAGTATAAGTAAAAGTATTGAAAATACGAAATACTCCACTAAAGTAAATAATCCTCAAATGTTTTACTTAAGTACACTACTAAAGTAAATACTTAGTAACTTTACACCACTGCTAGTAAGTAAAGACTTATAGTAAAATAATTATAGTGGAGTAAAAGTACAATATCTGCCTTACAGATGCAGTGGAGTATAAATAAAAGTATTTGGAATTGGAAAAACTTAAAGTGTACAAATACATCAAAATTATACTAAGTACAGAGTACTTACTTAGTTACTATTCACCACTGCTGATATGAGCTGATATGATTTCAGCTGTTCCAATTCCAAACATGCAAACAAACTTAAATCCTATTTAAATTTAAATAAAATAAAATAAAAAGGATTCGGTAAGGCCTACACAAAATTATGGACGCAATATTGGACTGCGTCCCAATACTGGTCCAGGGTCCTGTTTCCTCTGCGGTACTGCCGCCGGAGCCTCCCAAGCCTGTTTGAGAAAATCATTATGTAATTAATATTAGTAATTAACGAATATTAATATTAACGCAATATTAATGTTTGTAGGTGAAAACATATTTGTTGTACATAATAAGTTCAATAACAACTCCAGATCCATGTCAGTGCCTCTTCTTCTACCTGTGGATGCTCCTCAAATGACCAATTAAGCTAATGCTCCCTGGACCTACAGTCTTTTATTATTTCATTATTCTTAGTATAAAGAAACTCTCAAACCTCTCCTCCAGCTGCCGCCATTTTCTACGCTGGGTGGGTGGTCGATCCCCACGGTCTGCATGGAAACACACGGTCTCCACAACCACCTGCTCATCTTTCAGCTTGCGGATGAAGACCCAGATGGAGGGGCGCCGCATTCCAACCCGCATGTTCCACCTGTGATGCCAAGCTGAAATAATCATAGATTCATAAGCACACATAGCACATTGACATTTCATTTCCACGTTGCTCTGTGTTATGAAGCAAATAGTACAAATGTGCAATGACACATTAATAACAATAATCTTAAGAATAACAAGAACAACGAATAATATAATAACAATAATATAAATATTAATAATAAAATAAATCTAAAGCGTTACCTTCCACCCAGTTGTTGCTCCTGTTATCTGATCTACGTCCATAAACACTCCACACAGGAGGCGGGAACAATGCATGTACCCCCACATAGGTGTCCTCCATGTATTGGATGAAGTCACCTACAGGGGGGTACCGACCGATCAGCAGGCGGGTCTCTCTGCTCCTGGCGAAGGCCCTGAAATTTTGCCCCAAGAGGGCAACGGGGAGGTACCCTGTGGCCATTGCCTTCCTCATCCAATTCTTGAGGATCAGGTCGTGCCCATATGGACCTGCAAACGTTGAGTGAAGAAGTACATTTACTTACTAAAATCTAATCATAAGCACTGAACGCTCAGTGACCACTATGTCCCTCTCAAGTGTTGATACTACTACTACTACTACTACTAATAATAATAATAATATATATTATAATAATAATATATATTATATAATTGTTATCATTATCATCATCATCATCATCATCATCATCATCAATGTTTATATTATTTTTAATAATAAATACTGTCTAAAATCAAAGTCAAATTTGCAAGCAGTATTGTTGTCAACTGGGCTTCAGGATAGCCAGGCAACAATAAAATGTCAGCTCTTAATAATATTATACTCATTTAACTGACATATAACCATGCTACATGACATAACACATAACTTACATCACATCTATTTAATCATTTTTGCTTTATCCTATTAAGAAATCACACAGAATGACTCTTTGTTGTGTTATGTTAATACACCATCACTGACCTGCCAGGCCAAGGTCCTGGATTTTCCGATACAGGCTCTGGCACAGATGGAAATAGCAGCCAGTGCTGCGGGTTGCTGGCAGCTCCGCCCTGAACGCATTCATGAGCGCCATTTCGAAGTCTGTGAGGACTCTGATAGGGCTCCATCTTATGCACGAGGACAGGCCGATGGATGGATTATAGATGAGAGAGAAGGAGGAAAAAAAAGATTATTCTAGTTTCCACAAAATATTTAAGGTGCAGTGAGCGTACACACACACTGACACACACACACACACACACACAGACACACACACACACACACACACACACACACACACACACACACACACACACACACACACACACACACACACACACACACACAAACTTACGGTTGTCCTGTGATGCGTGCAACCCTCCTTTTCACATGGCGGAGGAGAGCGCTGTACATTGCCTCTGTCTTCCCACTCATAAGGACCATTACGAATGGTACCACCCTGCCCAAGTAGAGCCCATGTATTGAGCAAAACTGGTAAAATGGCCTTGGGCAGGACTTAAATGTACCGTCCATGTATATCTAAAACAAAAAAAACACATATTATTTTATCCATATAAATTAGACATAATACAGCATACGTTTGGTACCTTTTGCTGGATCAAGCATTGATAATATTTCATTTTAAAATAATTCTTATTAATTCTTAATTAATTATTAGGCTACATTTCAATTTAACTGACAGGATGTTTTATGGGAGAGGGGTTGGTTCTAACCTGGTCGCACTGGCTCAGTTTTCTATAGTTCTCCTCTGTCCCAAACACCACGAAGTTATGCCTTTGGTTGTGTTTGGCCATGAATTCCTGCCCTCCCCAGGTGAGAGCCCATTCACCGTCCACATTCACCTCCTGTACGGTTTGCGGGATGGGGGGCATGAGGGCCGCCCGACGTCTCTCCAGCCTTGATTTTATGGCATTAAAAGGCGGCAAATGCCGCGCCTCGCCACCTCTGACTTGGGCCACGACCTCTTCATAAACACGCTTTATTGGTATTGTCGGATCGGCCGCCACCCGCTCAAGCATCCGCTCAATTATAGCGGTGGTGGCGACCAGATCCTCCTCCTCTGCGTGCCCATGCTGCCCCGGAGGCCTCAACACCACAATGTTTGGTTGGTCATCCTCGACGTCGAGCCACCGTGTGTGGAGACAAACGTTGCACCCCCGGTATGCGCAACGCCAGTACATTTTCTCCGGGGTTGAACGGTTGCGAAGGTAACGAAAATTATCAATTATTAAAGCTTTTCCTCCCCTGCTGTTTGCAACTTGTAGATAGGCCATCTTTAAGTTTGCTCCTTCCTTCGCTTATGCCTCGAACTAATCTTTTAATTGATTGATTGAGTCCTTTTATACTACTTTTTCATTGGCCTTGAAATTAATTGATTGATTGAGTACTTTGAAGTTCCTTACCAGTTGGCAAATCCTCTACTTGTAATCTCTCAACAGAATATGGAGAAAACATTACGCATTATAGTGCCAAAATGCACGCACAGTGTGAGTTATAAAGCATATAGGATCAGGGCTCATCAATTCATTCGGTGAGACGGTTATTTTTATGTTCTGTTCAGTTGTGATTCTATTTGTCTGTTTGATTACTTATTGGACCAGGCTGTATGCTATTTGGATTGTTATCTATTTGTGCTTGAAGGGGGTGGATTTTGGGCCTATGGGGGAAGTACAGTTTAGCAGCAATCTTTTTCTGTCACTCTTGGGACAATTAGCAGCATTTTTTCTCAAAACGATTCAAGTAGTTGTCTATACAAAAAAAGGCTCAGATTTGTATCTATAAAACAACAAGGACTGCTTATCAATAATAATTTAAAAAAAAATATTCTTCAACAACACACTGTCCGATAATCCGTGATCCGCACCAAAGAATAAAACGTCAGCACCATGGACAGCGAATGAGGATCTGCTGGGTACAGCACTTGAGTAAATGTACTCAGGGCATGTTTAGAGACATTTTAACTTGGATTATGCAACATAATAGCCTATGTGCATTCATCATGTTCTTTATTATGGTGGAGAAATTGATGCTAGTCAAGGATTATTATTATTTTAATAATAATATCATTATTCGTTGTGCACCGGTCCAATACAATACAAACCAATGCGCTGCAGTGCCTAAACACACACACAGACTGGCACACAACATTCTATCTTCTAATTCTCCAGGAATGTCTGATTATAATTTTCCTATTATCAGCAGATGTGAGAGTGTCAATTCCTTGTGTCAATTGTGTTTATATAAGATGATAGTCTATTCAAAGAAGACAATTTGTGCTGCGCAATGCCATTCGCTCAAAATGACACACTTCAGTTTTATTCATCGATTATGCAGGAAATAAGGAACTGATTACAATAATATAAAATACTCACAAATCAGTAACAGGTGATTCATATGTCCATCAAATATGGTTTTATTGAAAGGCAATCCAAGGTTATAGAGCGAGGAAACCAACCTTTGAGGAATGCCAGATGGTTATTATTATTACATCCCCAACCACAGCCCTATTTAAACATTGGCTATTTGAAAATAGCAGATCTACAAGCACACAATGAGTCACAATATGAGGCGTTGTGAGCTTGTAGACCGGCTATTTTCAGAATAAATAAATATTATTATACATTTAGACATAATGATGATAACTTGTGAAACGGGACACTCTGCATAACAAGTACTTTTACTTTTGGTTGCCTACTTTAAGTATATATTGATGCCAATACTTTTTGTACAATATAGACTCAAGTACATTTTTAATTTTAGGCCAGCGGTATACATTGCTGTCACCTTAGCGCATATAAAGACAGTGAGTGAACTGATAGTCTTGTATGAGTTACAATATATATAATGATTTGTATATTTACACGAGTAATGATATGACAGACTGATGAAGACATGACACTGCTTACCTTATGTAAATGGAACAATTAACATCGGGAGGTTCCCAGCGCGCGTAATGACGCACATAATACATTAGTGGATTTCAAGTGCAAGCTGTAGGCTAACATTACATAGCAACAACATACTGTAGCCTACTGCAGCCTATATTAATTAATTAAAGCTCGCCCAAGCACTGTCTATTGCGCTGCTTTCTGCGTGTTACCAATGCGCTCTGAAAAAGCTGCTGGTGGGAATGGTTCTGATATCTCCACAAAATAATGCACGAACACTCATCTGTGGTGTTCGGTGAGTCAGAAGCTATGGGTATATGCCTACAGACTAACGGGACTAACGGGAGGTCGACCTTTGAAACTAGCACATGTAGGCCCTACAAGGTCACAATGAATCACATTGAGTATTGTATTGTGTACTTGTAGATCGGCTATTTTCAAATAGCCAACTTATAGGGGTGAAGTGGTTAGGGATGTAATGATATAAATCTACATTGTAACTAACGTTTTCAAATAATTGTCATGGATTAAAAGTAGCTACAATATTTGCCTCTGAGATGTAGTGGAGAAGTAAAAGTATAGAAAAATGGTAATACTAATAAGGTCTATTATTGCAATGGTAAGGTCTATAATAATAATGCATACACACACACATATATATATATATATATATATATATATACATATACATATACATATACATACATACATACATACATACATACATACATACATACATACGTACATACATATATATATATGTATATATATGTGTATGCATTATTATTATAGACCTTACCATTGCAATAATAGACCTTATTAGTGTATATATATATATATATATATATACATACATACATACATACATACATACATACATACATACATATATATATATATATATATATATATATATATATATATATATATATATATATATATACATACATACATACATACATACATACATACATACATACATACATACACACACACACACATACATACATACATACATACATACATACATACATACATACATACATACATACATACATACATACATACATACATACATATATATATATATATTTAATAACAATAAATAATTATAATATATAGCTGCAATATTTAACACATTGAAGAACAATCAACTATAGCTATGTGAAACATGCCATTCTGTACAGAGTTTCACTGGTGATGCTTTTGCTTTTGAATGGAGTTTTCGATATAGCCTTCAGTTGATACATAAGCCTTTATTTATAATCTATTGCCATTCCATCGTCACTGTCTGTATACAGACTATCAGTGGATGTATAGTGATTGTAATGTGCAATAGTCTGTACACAGCTACAGATTTACCAAGCAGATTATGTTAATAACAGTGTACATGGTCCTGGATGCACCTTGACACACCAGCTCATTGTAGAGGGGTGGGAGGGTTCATCAGGATATATCTTCCTCCCGTCTGCAATCACCTCCAGATTGTCAAAGTTAAACTCCAGGTACAATTAGTCTTCATCCCCAGCTTCTTCAGTTACTGATAACAATGTCAAGACATCTTACACCTCTGGTAAATAGCAAACCACAACAAAACCTTCCTTCCATGCAGTTGTGATACTTTATGCTTAGATTTGTTGGAATAGTAGATCTAACACAAGTCATTCCTACTCACTGTACATGCTGACATACTCAAACCTTGTATGATAGTACCACATTTGATACTGCAATTAAAAGGCAATACAAACCAAAGCAGGCACAGAGGCAGGATCAAAATCACAATGTACTTTATTGTATTAGATTACCAGACACATATTTAGCTCAGAAAGGCATTCATCACACTGCATTTCAGTCAGAGAGCTATCACACTGTATATCACACTGTATTTCAGAAAGCCATTCATCACAACGTATGTCTATCAGACAGGCATTAATCAGATGGTATTTATGTCAGAAAGTGCAGTCACCAGACTGCTATTTCTGTCAGAAAGCCATTCAGCACACTCTTTCTTTCAGAAAGCTACGAATCACAGTGTATTTCTGACAGAAAGCTATTTATCACACGGTAACACTTTATCATAACTATCCGTTGTAAGTAGTTAATAGATCATTCATAAACTGTTGGTTAATGAGTTGTTAATGACTTATTAAGCATTTGGTAGTAGCTAGTAAAGAATTCATAACGATGCCTTATAACTAGTTCATAGATAATTTATAAATCATTAGTAAATTAGTTATTCATGTTTTTTAAAATATATATTAATATATAATAAAACAGTTAAGGAGTTATAACTATGCTTTATATGCAGTTAATAGATTCTTCATAAACTAAATATGTTTTATAACATACATCACTGTCAAAATATTAGTAAACTGACTTATCAACTGTATGCTAATCCTTTAAAGAGTTATAAGGCTGTTATAAATCATTAGCATACAGTTAATACGTTGGTTTACTAATAGTTTGTGAGTGATCAATTGGCTATCTTCAAGGTATATTTATAAATCCTTAAGAAGCTAAAATAGTTTAAAGATGGGGTGCGTGATTTTCAGTGCTCCCCCCCCCCAAAACATAATCATCAGGTATGGTTATACTAGGAGGACGAATGTTTTAAAAAAAAGTGTACAGAAATTGTTAAAATTACGTTTTTATGTGGACACGCCTCCAGTTCTTTAAAGGGTGGTGCCATGGTTTTGCACTTTTTCTGTTTTTCATGTGTCTATGAGGTTGATAGAACTTTATTAAGCCCCCTGGTGGTGTTTTTATGGTGTTTTATGTCTTCTCTGACTACTTTGAGTTTCTTCCTGGAGGCTGAAACCTTGAGGGTCAAACGTGCCAATAGAAAAACACCCTATGTCACTAAAGGACAATTTTTCTATTGGCACGTTTGACCCTTAAAGTCTTACTGTGCAAATTTCAAAATAACGAATTTTAGCAGCCTCTGCTGGTCATTACCGTCACTGCAGGCCGTTTGTTTATTACTGCGTTACCCAGAATTCCATGTGAAAGTGGGTAAAGTTGGGTGGGGGTGGGTGGAGGTTGGGAAAGTGGTGAATGTGGGTGGAGGTGGGTGGATGAAAGTGGGTAGAGGTGGGTGGGGGGTAAAAGTGGGTGGAGGTGGGTGGAGGTTGGGAAAGTGGTGAATGTGGGTGGAGGTGGGTGGAGGTGGGTGAAAGTGGGTAGAGCTGGGTGGGGGTGCGTGGAGGTTGGGAAAGTGGTGAATGTGGGTGGAGGTGGATGGAGGTGGGTGAAAGTGGGTAGAGGTGGGTGGGGGTGGGTGGAGGTTGGGAAGGTGGTGAATGTGGGTGGAGGTGGGTGAAAGTGGGTAGAGGTGGGTGGGGGGTATAAGTGGGTGGAGGTGGGTGAAAGTGGGTAAAGTTGGGTGGGGGTGGCTGGAGGTTGGGAAAGTGGTGAATGTGGGTGGAGGTGGGTGAAAGTGGGTAGAGCTGGGTGGGGGTGCGTGGAGGTTGGGAAAGTGGTGAATGTGGGTGGAGGTGGATGGAGGTGGGTGAAAGTGGGTAGAGGTGGGTGGGGGTGGGTGGAGGTTGGGAAAGTGGTGAATGTGGGTGGAGGTGGGTGAAAATGGGTAGAGGTGGGTGGGGGGTATAAGTGGGTGGAGGTGGGTGAAAGTGGGTAAAGTTGGGTGGGGGTGGCTGGAGGTTGGGAAAGTGGTGAATGTGGGTGGAGGTGGGTGAAAGTGGGTAAAGTTGGGTGGGGGTGGGTGGAGGTTGGGAAAGTGGTGAATGTGGGTGGAGGTGGGTGGAGGTGGGTGAAAGGTCCGTTCTGATACTCCTGGACCTGGTTGGGAAGGTGGTGAATGTGGGTGGAGGTGGGTGAAAGTGGGTAGAGGTTGGTGGGGGGTATAAGTGGGTGGAGGTGGGTGAAAGTGGGTAAAGTTGGGTGGGGGTGGCTGGAGGTTGGGAAAGTGGTGAATGTGGGTGGAGGTGGGTGGAGGTGGGTGAAAGTGGGTAGAGCTGGGTGGGGGTGCGTGGAGGTTGGGAAAGTGGTGAATGTGGGTGGAGGTGGATGGAGGTGGGTGAAAGTGGGTAGAGGTGGGTGGGGGTGGGTGGAGGTTGGGAAAGTGGTGAATGTGGGTGGAGGTGGGTGAAAATGGGTAGAGGTGGGTGGGGGGTATAAGTGGGTGGAGGTGGGTGAAAGTGGGTAAAGTTGGGTGGGGGTGGCTGGAGGTTGGGAAAGTGGTGAATGTGGGTGGAGGTGGGTGAAAGTGGGTAAAGTTGGGTGGGGGTGGGTGGAGGTTGGGAAAGTGGTGAATGTGGGTGGAGGTGGGTGGAGGTGGGTGGAGGTGGGTGAAAGGTCCGTTCTGATACTCCTGGACCTGTCTGCAGCGTTCGACACGGTGAACCATCAGATCCTCCTCTCCACCCTCGAGGGGATGGGTGTCTCAGGCTCTGCACTCTCCCTGTTTGCATCCTACCTGACGGGTCGCTCCTACCAGGTGATGCTGAGAGGGTCTGTGTCAGAACCACACAGGCTCACAACTGGGGTTCCCCAAGGCTCGGTTCTGGGTCCTCTTCTTTTCAACTGCCTGACCTACTTGTTGTTAACTAGTTGTACGAACGCTTGTTTTCTATTGCTGAATTGTTTATTGGATTATTGGATTGTTTATTGGATCTTGTTTAGTCGATACACTTATTTGTTTTAGCTCATGCTCATTTGATTTAGCTATTTTGTCTCATCTGTTTAAGGAAATAGGTAGCTGATATATTGCACTTTTACCTTAGCACTAGGTATGCTCTTGGTTGCTTGTTTTTGCAGAAAATGCACTAAAGACTTCTGGTGATTAGTAGTTTTCGTTCCCTACCTATGTTGAATACACTTATTGTAAGTCGCTTTGGATAAAAGCGTCTGCTAAATGACTGTAATGTAATGTAATGTAGAGCTGGGTGGGGGTGCGTGGAGGTTGGGAAAGTGGTGAATGTGGGTGGAGGTGGATGGAGGTGGGTGGAGGTGGGTGGAGTGGGTGGAGGTGGGTGGGTGGAGGTGGCTGAGAGTTTATTTTTCGGAACGGTGGTGTTTCGGAATGGTGAGGACCCACCATTCCGAAACCCCACCGTTCCGAAAAATACATTTCGGAATGGTGGTGTTTCGGAATGGTGGTGTTTCGGAATGGGGGGGTTTCGGAATGGAGAACTGTCCCCGATGATATCAGCCAACTTTTCACATGCAGCAGTACCTGTCACACATAAGGATAACTTGGTTCAGTAATAGTTGTAACACAGAAAAAGGAAGTAAAATGTAATCTATGTTACCATCATTTTGTGCAAATAAAGTCAAATAAATTGCCAATGTTGCATCAAAGAATTTTGTACATACTTGGTTTGAGCCACTGTCTGGCCTGGTCACCCACAAGAGGCAAATGGAGGCATTCAGGAAAGTCTTCATCATCGTGCGAGTGAACGTCCTGCACATGATTTGCCACCGACTTCCATTTGGCTACAATTTCCCTCCCAGATGACGATGAGGAGCCACACCAATAGAAATGGTTGACCACACTTTTCTTCCAGTGGCCAAGTTCTTTGCAATCCCTCGTTTTGGCAAGAGCATCAATTTTCTTCATGGGTCGCACTGTGTAGTCCCCCTGCTTGTACCGTGGGTACAGGATGTGCCATCTGAGCTCACCATCACTGGTTGTTGCTTGAAGCCGCTTGCTGTTCTCGTTGTAGTGAATGGCTGCCAACTGAGTTCTACAATAGGACAAGACACATGTACACATGTGAAGACACATGTGCGACATTTTCACCCGTCTTGCATATCAAAAATGTTATTAACCAAATCTCTTCGCCGAAAATAGCTGAGCTACACAACAAGTGTAGTGCATCGCAATGTGTTGTGAGCTAGTAGCTTACAATGCTGTTGTAATCTATAACTCATTGGAAAACAATGTTGTCTTGTGTTGTACAATATGTACAAATAGGGATGCTATGTAATGTAACGGGATAGGGACGCTAGGGTTCATGTGGTTTAAAAGCCACACTTTTCTTCCAGTGGCCAAGTTCTTTGCAATCCCTCGTTTTGGCAAGAGCATCAATTTTCTTACCAACTCCTACACAAAAAATACAGAGTCATCCTAAATCTTTGGAACAAAGACTGGTAAATTAGACTAATATGTTTACTGCACATTGCACAATATTCAAGCAAATTATGGATACCTTTTCCCATGTGCCATGGATCGAAGCGGTGGTCAATCTCGGGCTTCGATTTCAGGAACTTCATCACCCCTGAATGCCTGTCAGTAACTATTGATTTAATAGTACTGAGCCAATTCACTTTCAGGTGGTCAAGACTCTTTATAAGCCCCTCCTTCTCCATCCGCGCGCTATTTCCCACCTCGTTGCTCTGAAATTACAAATCAGAATAGTTTCCATAACTGTAATGACAGATGATGGTATGCATGTACATTGTAACACTGAGACACTAAACTTGTACCTGAATGAGTTGAATATCAATCATCTTGTTGGCACGAAGATCCATCACACTGTAGGTCCCATATTTGGCACAGTATCCTGGGGGAGGGAGGGGGGATATCAGTTGATCTTTAAAAAATATTTAAAAACATCCATCAAAGGAAGGTCACTATACTGTATACAGTACATACCGGGAGAGTCACAGCGCATGTCCCCTCCAAGAACAACATCCCCTCTAGCAACGGCCTCTCTGATGGTGTGCCTCTGCTCTTCTGTCCAGTGCCAGTTGATGGCTGGGAAGAGAAACCTTCTCTGGTGCTTGAGGTATGTCGTGTGGCAAATCCCCACGATATGAAATGCCTTCATGAACTACAGTAAAAAATACAAATACAAATATACACATATATATACATACAAGTTATAAATATGACACCACAGCACATTACATACTTTCAAATAATTTGATCAAACTGCTCTCACCTTTTCCACTTTTAAGAAGGAGGACCCAGTGAAAAGCACTGCTGCAGCCAGCTGTAGGTTTCCAGCTGGTATGTTTTTGGCATATGGCTGACTGTCCCACTGGAAGTGATAATCACAGTGACCACACTTTTGGTCCACATGCAGCAATGTTCCCACCGTCCTGGTTCTCAGAGAACATGATCTTGAGCAGACAGGGCATTTCCTGAACAACTCCATCAAGTTCTCTTCATAGACAATGAATTTTCTCATTGTCTGAGGTGGTGTCTCTATTATTGTGCTATAGAAAACAGGTTTTAAAGATACATTGTTAATTATGTATGTTGTCAGGGTTGTCAAGGAAAACATAATAAAAAAACATAAAAACATAATTTCTCCATGAAAAGTAAAATGATAAATACTTTGAGACCTACCTGTCATTGTAGGCTGAGGAACCCGTCTCCTCTAACCGATAGTCAGGGTCGACCTCTGTTCTTGGCCTTTTGGCAGGAGAGGTGAGTGTTGAGAGGTCAGAAGTGGAGGCTTGAGAGGAAACTGGAGTGGAGGCTGCCAGCGGACTTTGCTGTAGATCTAATATAAGAGTAAAGTCCAACATTAGAAAAAGTGAAACGTTGCCTTTATTCATATTTACATGAAAACTGTACACCACCAGGGTAAAAAGATTATCTTCAGTTCATTTTGAACCCAGTAGTTAAAATCACAGTCACAGGGTCATTTACATACTATACAAAGGACAGACAGACAGACAGACAGACAACTATGTGCGCTACTGATTGATCTCAAGACAAAACTAAAACATTCTTGTGCAGGTATAGCATGACCCTTCCGTGACCCCAAACATGAATCTGGTTCAAACCATTTCAAGCACAAAATAACAAAAGCAGTGTTCACTAATAACTCTGCAGTCAGAGACAACAAGGTGTCCACTTAGTAAATGCAGTCCTCAGGTGACATAAAACAATACAATATCACATTATAATTTAAATTGGAACACTATACCATCAAATATTGTTATACTGATGAAAGTCATAAAGATATTGTGACATATTTTGGCCATATCGCACAGCCCTACCTTGCACAAGTGTTATTGCAGGATCAGTGCTGCACGCTTTGTGTCTGACCCGTCGGATGACTTGAGTACCTATGACAGTAGACATTACAAAAGGGATTACTCACAAATCAAGACATTGGTTATAGCACGAATATGGGGGTTATATGAACAGAGACATAAACTCACTCTTGCTTCTTCTTTCAGGCTTCTTGCGGTATTGCACACCAATATCCCTTGTGTCAGGAGAGGTTTGACAGCCGACGTCCCTGGAAGCAGGCGTTTCTGTCTGGCATCCCATCTCCTGGCATACCTTAGGCTGTTGTAATTGTAAATACAATTATTGTAAATCACCTGATCAGTTGACACCAAATTATTAATTTGTGAATGACAATGATAGAAGACATGGGTAAATAATACATAAATCAGTTCACAAAAAATAATATTTTGCATCAGATATAGTGCAGAGAAAAAAAAGAATAATAATAATAATTTATATATATATATATATATATATATATATATATATATATATTTATATATATATACATACAATATAATATATATATATATATATATATATATATATATATATATATATATATTATAATAATTGTTATTATAATATATATATATATATATATATATATATATATATATATATATATATATATATATATATATATATATATATATATATTATAATAACAATAATTGTTATTATAATATATATATAATTATTATATATATATATATATATATATATATATATATATATATATATATATATATATATATATATATATATATACATATATATATATATATATACATATTTCCAAAAAATAATTACCGCCGTTAACGCGATAATTTTGACAGCATTACAGACAATACAAGGCTATGATTCTGCACATATTGATAGTTTGACCATGCATTTCCAATGCTCGGTAATATTAAAAAGTAGCCAATCTACAACCTCTCAAATGCTCCTGACAGGCTACACACTGCAATATAAGAACAATATATTTTTTTAATTTAGAAGACACTTACCTCGATATCTGTCGCTGCTACAATTTTGTCAAACTATCACTTGTTGGTGACAAAAACTTGTGGTTGTTGTTGTTTCTGTGACTCCCACTTCCTCACTCACTGACTCTCAAGTTTGGAAAGAAAGAATTAAGATGCGCCTTTTTGTATATATATATATCCGGCCCCCTCCCTGGCTGTCATTGGACCAGCCTAGTATCCCTTCTACGACCAACCACCTCATTGGGTCTGGCTCAGAAATGGCACCGCCTCCACGACCGTATTGAACCCCTATTGGACACCATACAGAGCGTGCGCCTACATCAGGTAATTTCAAAGTGGAGGAGCACTGAGTGGAACAGCTGTGGACGCCGGTGTGTACCGTGTACCATGGAGCAAAAGAAAAGAACAAACAGAAAAATGGATGCGAAGAACAAAAGGTATGCTGATGCAAAAACAGGGACGCGGGAAGTGGGGTGCTGAGGGTGCTGCAGCACCCCTGGTGGTGGGGAAGAGAAAGATTTTTTTTTTAAATTAAACAAATATATATCATTTTAAAAGTCTACATACACACTTATATATTAAAACAATGATGTATTTAACTTTGGGGAATAAAATATTTGTTGAAAAAGGTGAAAAAAGGTGAAAAATTTGAAAGAAATCGCGGGACACATGTGAAAAAAAATCGCGCACGCGCGGTTCGCGCGCTTGCGGAGTCCCCCGCCAAGCCCAGCCCCCCCTGGCATAAATGACTTCCAGCGTCCCTGTGCAAAAACATAAATAAATACTGTTTGTTACTTCAAAGTAATCTATAGAACGGCAGAACACTGTTTGTAGTTTGGTTTCCCATGTTGGCCTGCAACTAAGTTTGGTTTCCCAGGTTGTAGCATGTTAGTGAGCTATCTAACACGCTAAATATGATCTGGAAGCTAGCTACAGAACATGAAATGAAGACGTACATTTAGGAAAACAAGTTTAATGCAATATGCTAAAGTTACATGCCTTGATAACCCGTTTTCTTAACGTGAGCATTCTCTTTTACACAATAATTAGTGACCCATGCTTTTCAGTCTGTGGTGCTTGTGTAATCATGCTACTGTCGCACATATCAGTAGGTGCCACCTAATGGTGTGACACATGCGTGCATGCCTTATTCTTTTACATTCCGTTGTCTCACATGTGAGATTGAAATTCTCACTATAGTAGTAATTCACACTATTTTCGGATTTATTTATTGATTTAATGTATTATGTATACTATTCCACAGTACTGCAGGCCCAAAAGCAAAGAGAAAGATTAATTAAATTCAATTCAATTCAATTCAATCTTTATTTCAGACTCAGGGTCCATATAGCAAAACATGACAATCACACAGTAAAAGCAATAAAATAATAAAAAGAAATACAAAAACACATAAAAACAGTCCAACTACAGCTTTTCAAAGTCAGTAGAGGCTGTTACGCCAATGTCTCCATATCGTGGAAGAGTACCGAGTAGAACTTTTGACAGGGTTAATTAAAATCTTAATAACATGATTGTCAGACTTTTCAAGACGACATATGAATTTGTACATTAAATTTCTTAACAGGGCTTGACAGGTAGGTACCCCCAGGTTTACAAACAGCTGGCTGGCACTGTGCCATCTTGGTACCCTCACCAGCAACCGTAGAGCATCATTATATGCTACTTTTAGTTTTCGCATGCTGCTAGCTTTGTAGTTACTCCATAAGTGAGCCGTATACAATGGTGTACAGAATGCTTTAAAGAGTGATACCTTGACATGTACAGAGCATTTGTGAAATTTCCGCATTAGTATGTTTGCCTGGGCATACAATTTGCATCTTTGTCTATGGATGTCTTTGTCATCAGAGAGATCATCGGATATACAGTGTCCTAGGTACTTAATCTCACTGCACACAAGTAGTATGTTGCTACTGAGAATAAAATTAGGAAATACTGCCTTTTTATCATCTTTACTTCGCACAATCATGATGCTACTCTTCTTGGCATTATATTTAATATTAAAATCAATGCCATACTGGGAGCAAACCCTGAGAAGCTGTTGTAAGCCTGCACTGTACGGGGAAAAGATAATTAAATCATCTGCATACATAAGGTGGTTGACTACAGAGTCACCTATGACACATCCAGTTTTACACTGGTTCAGTTTCCTAGACAGCCCATCCATGTATAAATTAAATAATAGAGGAGATAAAATCCCCCCTTGCTTAACACCATTACCAACATAGAAATGTTCGGACACAGTATTTCCCCACTTCACCTGCATAGTCTGATGTGCATACCAAAAGGCTAGTATCCTTATAATGTACTTGGGTACCCCTCTTTGGCACATTTTGTCAAATAACTTGAAATGATTCAGCCGGTCAAATGCCCTAGAAGCATCAATAAAACACAGAAACATGGTGGAATTCTGGCTTCTATATTTTGCAATAATGTCCTTTAAAGCAAAAATACACATATCAGTGCCATGTTTCCTTTTAAATCCAAACTGGTTGTCAGCTGTGGTAATATACCTATCCAGTCTGTCCAACAGGATTTTCTCCAATACTTTGGAGAGTATACTAGCTAAAGCAATGGGTCTGTAATTATCAATGCTATTTATTTTCCCAGCTTTGTCCTTAATAACTGGCACAAGTAGTACCGCTAACATGGAATCTGGTAAGATACCATGGTTAAGGAAACCAGTAATACATAGAGCAAGCATAGGAGCAAGCTTCAGACTGGCATATTTTAAGTGTTCAGCTGAGATGTGATCCGGGCCACAAGCTTTGTTATTTTCTAGCTTCATTATAGTGTTATAGACTTCCTCAGCTCTAACTGTCACATTTTCAGTGGGGTCAACCTTCTCCACCAGAAAAGAGTCACTCTTAACACAGTTGAACAGCTCATAATAGTGTTGCCGCCACAGTTCTGCAATGTTGCCAGACCCACACACACCTTCAATGGATGACGGTAAGGGAGTTTTACTACTGTTTAAGGTTTTGACCTCTTGCCAGAAATCAAAACAGCTGTTGTTGCGCAGCTTTTTGGCAAGTGAGTCAGCCCTCATTGTGTCCTCATTTTTTTTGATGAATCGGACAGCATATTTGTATTTGGCATTAGTGGCCTGTTTCTGTTCAAACACAGACCCCTGTCTTGGCCTACCTGATTCTGACCATACTTTAAAAGCATCTCTAGCAGCAGTGTGTAGCTCTGTCACATATTTATTCCAACCTGGTTTTATACTGAACTCCTTTTTCTTATCCTTGTAAAGACCCTTACTTGAGGCATTTAAAATGCTAATGATAACATCATAAGTAGAACATAAATCTCTACAATGATGCACATTTTTACAGTTGATGTCACTGCACTGCATGGCTTCTCTAGGAAGTCTAACAGAGTCTAATGATTTGTCTGTGAGTGAGGTATAGTGATTAATATCCTTCTCACTTAGCTTAGTCCAATCCAGCCTCCCTGTGTATGTTTTACTGTTATCCACAGCTATAGCTGGGATATTTTCAACATTTAGGGTCATTATAATCGGGATATGATCTGTGGTGGCCAGATCATAGCAGATAGTTATGTTATCAACAGAAGCATGTGCATCAGCTGTGCATATACAGTGGTCGAGCCATGACACTGTATGCCATGCTTCACTAATATATGTATAGCTTTTCTCAGGTAATAGTGATTTACTTGTCAATATAAGATTATTATCATTACAATATTGCAGTAAACATTTTCCAAACAGAGATTAAACAACCCATCAAGATGAATGACTATGAGCAGCACAAGGAGGAATCTCAAGAACTCTTCAGTGATGAAAGTAATAGGCCGTGGGCCGAGTGCCTCTATCTCCTTTAGTTTTTGAGTTGGTTGATCCCCATCAAGAGCCTGGCTAATTTTTTAGTATTGTGTAGATTAGTTGTTTATGAACACATTATCAAATGTTTCCATCCTGAAAAGTTGCGGCAGAATAATAAAACATAGATATAATATCACTAAGTAATGTTACTTATTTTCATAAAACTGGCAGCCCACTGTTAAGTATAAACCAATCAAAGCTCGCCTACTGTATAGTGCAATTCAGTTGGCCAATCACGTTCTTCGTACCACTTCCAAAACCGGAACCAGGAAGTACAGATCAGAATGTCAACAAGAAAACAACACGAAAACAACGGAGGTAATATTAGTTTTTTGATGACTGTTGGACATATTCTTATGAAAATGTATACAATGGATGCAGACTATAGAATGAGCCGCGTCGATGATAGCCCATTATAATACTAAGCATTCATAGTTTATCATTATAACGTTAAAGAAATGTTGGAACGGGGTCGACGTGCAGACACCAGCTGAAAAGTTTACCATTAGCTATAATTTAGAGAATTATCAACAGCTGCAAATTCTTAAAATACCATTAATCAGTGGTCAATCCGTATGCACCCCTTTAGAGAGCTGGGTTGCTATAATTGGCTCTGCTAGATATTGTTTAATTCGTTTATTGATCCCAAACGATCACGGCTACTCTATACTGTATATTCCAGTCGCTGTGCCGTAAGTTTAATTTGGTGTTTTGGGTTGGGTTACTGTTGGTTATTTGTTGTAATTCTCTCTTAAATGTTTGATGCTTAAGTTAGGAGTTAAAGTAGTAAGTTGGGCCAGTTGGGTTTGCAAAGTTAGGTTGGTTCGGTCTTCTGTGTTTTTTCTGTCTGCGTTAGGCTGCATTCCTTATTGTGTGGATGTTAGCATGTTCCTCTTTATTTCTTGTTTAAGTGTTTATATGTGCGTATGTGCACAATACTCATATTTGTGAGGTGTTTTATATGGTTACTTTAAATGGTGTAATCTCGCCATTTTCTGTTTGTGCACAACTGCGCATTCACCACGCCCCAAGTTAATTTGCTTGTGCATTTAGTTAATATGAAAAGGCTGTTCCTGCTGCCTCCATGCCATGATGGCTATGACCTTACTGTATATTGTCGGCTACCTTTTGCTTTTCATACTAAGAGCTTCTAAACATCGATACAAAAACTACACGTTAGTGAAAACGGTATAACCGAATCTACACCACACCAGATGCAAATATTGTAGTTAATAAAAAATGGCTGCGAATGCTTAAGATACTATAAGCAGTGACCAATAAATATGCACCCCTTTAGAGATGGCTTGCTATGATTGGCTCTAATACACATTGTTCGCCATCTGTATCTTTCATTTCTGTGACTGTCCATGATATTTGATCTTTTTGCAGATCAGGCATGCAACAGGCAGGAGGTGGGAAGCTCTCTTTGGGAGTCCAGGGTCATATGATGAAGAGCGCAGAACACAAACTTTGGATGCCGTGACATCACAGACATCATCTGGCTGTGGTTCTTCTACACATGGTAATAATGGGATGGGTCATTAACAAAGAATGCATTGATACAGTTACAGTATGAAAGGTGATTGTAACACAGTATTGACTTAAACAAATCTGAGCCCACAAGTATTTGAACAGAACATATGAGAGTAACATTCTATAAACCTAATTAGTTATGATGTTTATTCTTTAGTGACTATGGATGTCTGTGTGTTTCAGGCTCTGGAGTTGAAGTCGCAGAGGAGCAAGCGGCGACACATGGATCTGTGAAACTATTGTGATGGTGGATGAAGAGAAGCTGACATCAGCAGCAGCGGCCTGGAGTGTTTCCCAGAGGTTGGCATTCCCCTGTTCATTTCCCATTTTACATGGATTCATTTGATTGCTATATGGCCAAGCCAGGGGTCATCGCCATGCTGGCTTGTGGTGGACATGGACATAACATCTTTTGGAAAATTATATTACCAGAAACACACAAATCGAACTAAAAACTCAGAGTGCACAAATGGAACCAAATAAACCCTATGGTTTCATTTGTGCACACTCTGAGTCATGGGGGTCCTTGGAAAATAAAAACATTAGAGAACCACTGTACCAGTGGACTCTTAATGTGTCATAGTAAATAAGTGACATGCATATTCTGAGGAAAACCCGGGGACTGAGACATTCAGTCTTATGATCAAAATAATGTATTTAAAAAATGTAATACAAATAAAAAATTTGCCACAGACAAGGCCAAGTCTAGCCACGGACACATTTGTCCGTGTACGGACACATTGATGACCCCTGGGCCAAGCTTTTGGTCTTTAGTTGTATTTATATGAAATGTTGCAATTGCTTTTTCTGCGATTGCACTGTTAAGGTTCACCCATTGCTTCATGTGTTCCCGGTTCAAATCTGCAGCCGAGCCTATAAGTATCAACCAAAGCTATTGGGAAATTAACCACAAAAGTAAACGGGTATGCCACCTTCTGCAAACCTTGAACTACAGTTATGTACAGAGCCTATTCACTGACACATCGACCAGCTGCAGTTATGGACTGATCTGACATCCACTCAGGTGGAGAAAACATATATCAGGTCTTTGAGGTTGCTCAGATATTAATGAGTGAGGGCACGTCATCTTATTTACACAGTTTGCAGTGTGATACTAGTAACTTTGAATAAAGCGCTCTAAAATGATTTGTCATAAATACTGGCCAATATACTCTGCACTGTTGAATTCTGTGTATTTTGCCCCTGTTTAATGTCCAGCTTTTCAGAACAAATCTTTGATAGAAGTGTTTAAATATATGCATCCAATTTACAATGTTTAATTCAGCTTGAATGGTATTGTGTGAGGTACATTTAATGCATTTATACAAACTTTCATTTTCTTTGGCTGCTTTCTCTTTCCTCCTACATGCCCTTTCAATGTGATCCTTATTGGTGAAGAGCATGTCATATTTTCTGTGGTATCCCACATTGCTAGGGACATCTTGGTCTTCATTTATATTAGAAGTTGTTACTGATTTTTCTGCAATAACACTTTCTGCAGTGTTGAGGTTCACCCATTGCTGAGCACTTTGCACAAATCTTAACCAACTTATCTGAAAATGTGATGATTGGGGTTTTTGCATCAGATGCAACATGCATACAGCAAGTCATCATGCCACGCACTGCTTGCATACACGCACGGGCTGGATCACCAGATCGGATGTTTACTAATTTGTTGGTGAGTGTGTTCCGTGTGGACAGTACACAGGTTGGTTTGATTGATTGATGTACTTTATTTAGTAAGACATGAGAACAACAGTACATGGAAGTCTACTAAACTGGAAGACTCATTAAGCACTGAGCTTGTTTAAGATGGGATCCCCATGCACACAAATCATGATGACATAAGAGACATACATACAGATATACACACTACTACACAGAAAGTCATGCAATCAGCTTACTGGTATGAAGAGTGAAACATATGGTGATGAGAAAATAAATAAATAAAATAAGGTGATGAGAAGAAGCCCACCAGAGGTATGGCTTATGGTGGTCCAATGACAGATAACCATCATTGAAAAATAAAATAACCAAATAACTAGTAAAGGATGTTTCTTTTTGTTTTAATGAAATTAAATGCATGTCTAGTGTAACTTTAATGTTGTATAGCGTATAGATGACACAAACAGTTTAACTGGCACTGTACATTTTATTTGAACTATCATTTGACATCATAGGTAAAACACTTTCATATGATAAATGTCACAACTGTACTGTTGGAGTGAAAAGACAAGAATTTATGTCAACGTTACGTTACTACATGATTTTTTTTTTGCCACTGAACGGATGGAACTGCATGGAAGAAAATAGCGTGAATTTTCGCTAATCATGCAGCAACACAAAAGTAGTCCTACAATGTTAGGAATCAACTATAAGTAGCCTAAAGTATACCTTTAGCAAGTTTGTGTGAAAAAAAAACGATATTATGCTTATTTGAAGGCATTCAAGAGCCTGTATTTAAGAGTTGCGGGTTGTATACTTCCTGGTTGTCAAGGAGACCGTGTTAGTAGCCCTGCAGATTTGCCTGCTTAAAAAAGAAAAGTTCAGATCGCTCCCTTTCACACTGGTGCACGAATTGAAGATGGAAACATTTGTTACAGTACTTATAAGAATTTTATATGTCTACTGTGAAAAAAGAATGTACACTCTGAGTGGGGATCAATGAAAGTCAGAATTAGAGCCCTCGGCCCACGGTCTATAAGTCTATGTCCACGGTTCTCAAAGTGCATATGGGGTCCAGGGGGTCCACAAAATAACTTGCATTATTATTATTATTATTATTATTATTTTTATTTATTTTTTTCTCTAGTGAATTATGGTGTGACATGAAATGTGAGCTTATACCCTTGGTGTAAGTTAGTGGTTCAACCTGTGGGTTGGGTCCCCACATGAATTTTGGGGGTCCCCAGTCCAGATGACCGTAAAGTGAACATTAAGGACTTTAATACCTTTTTTAAATAAAAGAGAGCTATTACTGCGAGCAATCAACCAACTATAAAAACTGGTCAGCCAAGGTCACTTTTTAAATGATTTGGGGGGTCCCCATGCAGTTCAAATATGATTGTTTTGGGGGTCATTGCATGACATGGTTGAGAACTTGTGATGAAATTGCATGACCACCATTGGTTTTGGCAATGTACATTTACCGGTATGTTCGGATGCCAATACAGACCATTGAATTGCAAGACCACCCCCTAGGGTTTTAGGCCAGCCAGTCCGGTTGCAGCTGTCCTCCCAGTTCAACATCTGGCCAGACACAATTGTCCAGCTTTTCTGAGAGTGAAATGGTGCATGTCATTTACATGTATTGGTAAAACCTACATTTACATATTATTGCATTTCATTGGTATAATAGCAGCTGGCAGCCAGCCTATTGGCCTTTTATTTTATTAATAATCAATTTTAATACAATAATCAGACTTTGAATGTCACACCACACAAATGTGTGCGCTTTTTTTTTCTCTTTCAGGTAGCCACATATTGGTGCAGTTTGTGGAAGATGGTGTATCTCACAAAATTGTTAAGAACTGCGACATTCAAACAGAGAATGCAATCTCTTCATTCTCTGAGTTGAAGCCTGGTGAGGAGGTCCTTGCTAGATGGACTGACCAGAAATGTTATAAAGCCAAAGTGATGTGTGTGAAATCCAACTACCTGGGCAAGAAGAAGTTGGCCAAAAAGGAATCCAGTCATGTTGCCCAGAGCCTCTTCTATAACTGTCCTCCATCGCACCCTGTTCCTTCCAAGGTTATTGCTTTCATTTAATTCCCAGATAGCAAAAGATATTAAATCAACGTTGAAATATGGTCAAAAATTTTGATTTTTAGTTAAGGTCGAAGATTGATGGTGGATCAACCTTAAACGTTGAAAAGATGTCATTGAATCAACGTTGTATTGTGGTCGAATTTAATGATTGAAATGCCAACATTGAATCAATGTTGAATCTATGCTGTTTGCCTTTTCTTTTTTTCTTGATGGGGGAGGGAGGGGGGTACTCTGTGTGGGTGGGGGGGGGTGTAGTCTGTGTGTGGGTGTGGGGGGTGGGGGGTGTGTCAACCTTAATTGTTGAAAAGATGTCATTGAATCAACGTTGTATTGAGGTTGAATTTAATGATTGAAATGCCAACATTGAATCAATGTTGAATCTATGCTGTTTGCCTTTTCTTTTCTTTTTTTCTTGATGGGGGAGGGAGGGGGATACTCTGTGGGGTGGGGGGGTGTAGTCTGTGTGTGGGGGGGAGAAATATCAATTGGCTGCGGTCAAGGGGCTTTCTACATACATACGCAAAACGTTGTATCTCGATAACGATAAGGTCTTGGAATCGGCCTTTCGGATATGTCGTACAGCTCATCAAGGCGCACGCGTGGATGCCCTCGGTGTCCCGGTCTGACATTCTTACGAGAAGTTTGTTTTTCAAAGTTTTCATTCAGTATGGCCTAAAGGTCTTACCCTCTATGAGGCTCCCTGAAAGTGCAGGACTCTGGGTGGGAGTGTCGTACGAGAAAGACGAAGACATCCACGCGTGCGCCTTGGTGAGCTGTACAACATATCCGAAAGGCGGATTCTAAAAACCTAACGTTGTAGAGTTAGAACAATTTATTGTGTGTTATAGCTTGATTCTTGACCCTAGCCAATTAAAGGTAGGGTAAGTGATATTTTTGGGTTAAAACAAAAAGTATTTAAAAAAAAGGTTAAAGCACTATATTCTGATAGTAATCATTGCTATAGAGTGTTTGTTCAGTAACAGGAGTCTCCCCGTCTCTCCAGCTCTTTAATAAACAGAAAATACATTTTCTGGTAGGTGTCATTATCTCAGCCAATCAGGAGAAAGTACCCATTTTAAGCTTCATTTTTATAGTGTTCCAGTTCTAATTTTGCCTGCTCATTTCTTAGTGTCATCACTTCCAATTTCACTTGTTTAATCTATATCCTGATTGAGTTCTCTATCCTGATTGGATAAAATTGGAAATGAAACTGAAACGAAAATGCATTTTCTGTTTTATAAAGAGCTGGAGAGACATGGAGACTCCTTATATGGACAGGACACTCTATAGTAACGAGCACTATCAGAATATAGACCCATTTTATTTTAATAATTGCAAATCACTTACCCTACCTTTAAGGAGAATGGTAAGGCCGTGTGTGAGGAGAGTTATATGGGCGCGCTCGGGGCGGCGTGCTGACCCAGGATCTGGTGTCCAATTTTGTTTATACTCCTTTTAAACCGTTTTTCACTATTATCTTGGCCCCTAGGGGGCGCCAAAACAATAGGACAACGGATTATCGATTTCCCCCCCCTTACTTGCGGGGTCCCCCAAGGGTCGATCCTGGGCCCTATCCTATTTCTGCTATATTTGCTACCGCTAGGGCCCATCATCCAAAAACATAACATATCATTTCATTGCTTTGCAGATGATATCCAGCTATACCTACCTTTACAATCAACATCCATCAACTCACACCAACTCCTGTGAGACTGCTTATCTGACATCAAAGATTGGATGAGCATAAATTTCCTAGAATTTAACGAAAACAAGACGGAAGTAATCCTCTTTGGCCCCCACTCCTCCGTCCTTCC
Source organism: Gymnoscopelus braueri (assembly GCF_963280865.1). Taxonomy (NCBI): domain Eukaryota; kingdom Metazoa; phylum Chordata; class Actinopteri; order Myctophiformes; family Myctophidae; genus Gymnoscopelus; species Gymnoscopelus braueri. The sequence continues at coordinate 1,614,300 of NC_137620.1, read as the reverse complement.
CCCCCGACACACTAGGCTCCCTAAGATCCAACATCCACCCCTACGTGAAAAATCTCGGCATAATTTTTTATTCCAATTTTAAATTCGACAAGCAGGTCAGCTCGGTGGTTAGCTCCAGCTTCTACCAGCTGCGCCTATTGGCCAAAGTCAAGCCCTACCTCTCTCCTAGCGACCTCGAGAGAGTAATTCACGCCTTCATTTCCTCCAGGCTGGATTATTGTAATTCACTCTACATTGGCATAGACCAAGCTCTGCTCAGACGCCTCCAGCTCATCCAAAACGCCGCCGCCCGCCTCCTCACGGGTACTAGGCGGTGCGAGCACATCACCCCTGTTCTGGCCTCTCTTCACTGGCTCCCAGTCCGCTACAGAATTGATTTTAAGGTTTTATTGTTTGCTTTTAAATCACGTAACGGATTAGCCCCGCCTTTTATCACAGACCTCATTGATAATTACACCCCATCCAGACCCCTAAGCAGGGATGGGTTCTACCGTCAGATACTGTGTACGTCGTACACCTTGAGATTTTTTTTCGTCGCCACCGTACACCTTCAAAAACTGTTCAAAACAGCGTACCTGAGACGCTGATACGCTCTGATACGCTAACTGACGGCGCTGACTGACTGGCGTTAACGTGCACTGTGCTGCTCAGGGCTCAGGCAGCAAAGCGAGAGAGAGTAAAAAAAACAATTCTGGGCGAGCGTTCCGGTGGTAACCGGAACGCTCGCCCCAAAACACACTCGCCCCCATTCATTTCGCGGACAGAGGCCGCCGGATTAGACCCGGGGCGAGTGTGTTTAGGGACGAGTCTTCTGTGATTTAATTCACCAGCCAGTGTTGCCAGATTTTGCGAGAGAAATAAGCAACCAGTTCTATGAAAACAAGCCCAAAAGAAGCAACTTAGGCCACATGAGCACTTAAAACCTACGCTATTTTTTGAAGCAAGCCTAAGCAAGTACACTTTAGAAACAAGTCCCAAAAAAACGCAACCCACAACGACCAACATTTTACAAGAAAACTTTACAGAAAAACAAGCCCAAAGTCGCTTACAATACGCGGACATGACAACACTGGCCCCAGCAGGTAAAGCCCCGGAAGAGTGAGACAGGCAGCGCCAACAACAAAAACAAACAAGGAACCGAGAGTGGTACGAGAGACAGAACGAGAGCAAGACAGACATTACAGAGCGAGACACACACGAAAATGTTCACATGCAATATTTTTGTGGGCCACATACGCGCGCAATTTTTTTACATTTAATTAATTATAGACGCGCGCATGCCGTGCGTGTGGGAGGCAGGGAATAATCATAGTATACCTTCAAAAAAAAACTAGAACACACCACTGCCCCTAAGGTCGGCCGACCAGCTCTTACTGACTGAGCTCTCGACAAATAAACGCTCCAGAGGCGACCGAGCCTTTGCTGCAGCTGCCCCGAGGCTCTGGAATAGCCTTCCATTCCACATAAGAGCCGCCCAGTCTATAACCACTTTTAAAACACTATTGAAAACCTACTTCTTCTCACTGGCCTTTGAGCAATACAGCCGACGCTCCACCACCATTGATCCTACCTCACTGTGTTCCGCTATGCACTTTTTAAATAGTAATTAGTTTTTCTACCATAAATGTCTATTTTTGTATTGTATTGTTTCACTGGATGTATCTTATTATTGTCTTATATTCGCTGTGTTGTACAGCACTTTGGTTGACTTTGGTCATTGTTAATGTGCTCTATAAATAAAATTTGAGTTGAGTTGAGTTGGGTTGAGTTGTTCCGATGTGTTTATTTTAAGTCAATTGATTTGTAGCTTCTTGGACAAGTTCAGCTCTAAATGGGTTAATATACTACACTGGAGATGTGGTTTTCAGGCACGCATTGGCCTCCATGGTTGCTGTCTGTATGATCTTGTAGCACTTTTTTTCTCAGAAATTCCAGCTTTGTTGGTGGACGTGCGAAAATTAGTCTCCATCAAAAACACCACCGATGCTGAGAGTGACGTCCCAGGTGCATGCACACCTTGCAGACCTTCACAAGTAAGTATTTATTAATTGGTACATTTTGAACAAACATTAAAACTTACAGCATTATTGGCATTCTATTGCTTGTGGTGATTCTCTTTGTTTCTTTGCTTATTTTCTTATAAGGTGAGAATCGATGCTGAGAGTGACGGCCCAGGTGAAACGTCCACACCTTGCACACCTTCACAAGTAAGTATTTATTAATCGGTAAACAACATAAAAACTTACAGCATTCTATTGCTTGAGGCGACTTTCTTAGTTTTTGCCTTTCTTTGCATTCTATTGCTTGTGTTGATTTTCCTTGTTTCTTTCTTTGCTAATATGCTGTTATTATTTTTGTTTTTTTGTTTACATAAAGGTGAAAATCGGGACGGATGGAAACATCACCATCTCAGCACATTGTTGGGAGACAGCAAAGGCGTGTACCACCGCCAATGGGATGGCACGGGTCCTACTGATGGGGCTCTTCGATGTGGATGTCCTCCTGAAGTCCAACCTTAAAGGAGGAATCAGCTAATTGGATCCCTCTGCTGAGCGTCGGCAGGCTCTCGACCCAGGGAAACTTAAAACTTTACAAGGTAAATAGTCCTCAGAGCTGGTGCTTTCCAGTTTTGATTGCATCTCTGCGCGGCGGGGGGATTTTTGCTCTGGTTACACAGCGAACCAGAGCGGGGGGGTGGTGGTGCGGGGGGTAGGAGGACTGAGTGGGGGGAGGGAAGAGTGAGGAGGGGGAGAGTAATCATTGTTGTTCTGTTCCACAGATGCTGTTGTGAACCAGTTTCCGACGGCCAAGGAAGGTGATGTCAGAAAGTCCATCAACAGTCGAATCTGCGAGCTAAGGCACCAGGTGAAGCTCAAAAGCGTGTCAAGTGAGTGTGTTATATCGCCATTTGCCGCGTGGCTTCTATCTACTGTACGGAATGGAGTGCTGCTGGGGAGTGGTAGGAGATTAATGGAGCGTGATGGATACACACGCAGGATGTGTTTATACATTCCATTTCAGAGCAGATTGAGATGTTTTGTCACTTTTATTTAAGTTTTTCTTTTGTTCCGCAACACGTTTATATCAGTGAAGAACAAAGATGGACTGTTGAGCCAGGGCGCACGCAGCGACCAGCGGCGAGAGAGTAGTACGGTTTGTTGTTGTTTGTTGTGTGTTTTCTTTCGTTCTACGTCTTTTGTGTCCATGCTGACAACGGAGCCTGTGGTCTAAGTGCATCTTTGAGACAACTTTCTGCCAACTTCCCCCCAGTGTGGCTCGTTTTTAGCCTAGATCTGGGGGACACGGTCGCCGACAGGAGATACAGAGACCTGCTAACGGCTAACGGATAGCCGCTAAACTAGTCGGAGCTAGGCTAATAGAGGGAACTTTCTTCGTACAGAGCCTGAACTCTCTAGCCTTAGAGCAGGAACACTCCGTCGGATTGGACCTGACCTGGACAGAGCCTGTACTTTCTGGCCCGGGCTGTGGACCCTACTTTACTCTCTTTACTCGCCCCCCCAGCGGGGCTAGTTTAGCCGGCGGTCTGGGGACACGGTCGCCGACAAGAGATACAGAACCCTGCCAACCGCAAGCTGGTCGGAGTTAGGCGACAGAGGGAAACATTCTCTCCTTATAGAGACTGAACTCTCTAACTTAGAGCAGGCTGACTTGGCTTGACTTGGCTTGACTTGGCTTGGACAGAGCCTGTACTCTCTGGGCCTGACTGTGGACTTCACTTCACCCTATGGATCTACTCGCTCTGCTTTCGGCGTTGCTGGTGTTTCAGCTGACATGGAGCCTGGGACACTCACTACTGTCTCCCAATCGGCCAGCTCGAACCCAATACACCACAGAGCAGCTACTACTACTTCGCTGGAGCAACGCTCAGGAGCCACCCGCGGACCTGATTCGGCCGAACTCTGTGGAAGTACTGACACCGTGCGACCCTTCCGGAGCCCGTTGGACGGGAAAATGGGTCAGAAAGCGTGGGAGAAGAGGAGGCATTCGCCTGAGGAAGACACATCATCCTCTCCAACGCGCAGTCCCTCCGGAATAAAACCGATGAACTGCACGCTCTAATCCGCAACCACGACTTCAGGGACTCCTGCATCCTAGCCTTCACGGAATCTTGGCTATCAGAACTTGACTTTGCCACCGATCTGGAGATCGATGGCTTTGGAACTCCTTTTCGTCTCGACCGGGACACCTCAGTTACGGGCAAGTCAACTGGTGGGGGGGTATGTTTGTATGTTAATGAGCGTTGGTGCAGTGTTAAATCTGTCATTGTTAGGGAGAGTTTGTGTACCCCTGACGTTGAACTGCTCTCTGTCTCTCTGCGGCCAGCATATCTGCCGAGAGAGTTCCCACAGATATTTATTACAGAAACTACAACTAATCTCCCCTGACGCACCAAATCTCATCCTTGGTGACATGAACCATGTGTCCTTGAAAAAGTCTCTCAGAGACTTCCACCAATACGTAACATGTCCGACCAGGTCCAATAAAACCTTAGACATGTGTTTTGGTAATGTCAAGGACACATACAAATCCGTACCCCTGCCGCCCCTGGGGGCCTCCGATCATAACTGTGTGCACCTTTTCCCTGTTTACCGCACTGCTCTAAAATGTGGTACAGTGCAAGGTATCCGCATTAAGAACTGGAATGATAACAACGCCTGTGAGACCCTCCGGGGCCTCCTTGAGGACACACACACACACACACACACACACACACACACACACACACACACACACACACACACACACACACACACACACACACACACACACACACACACACACATATAATCTCTATCATAAAGTGTTTAAGTAAAGTTTACTTGATTAGAACATGCTTAAACATTCGACAATTAAGGTCTAATAGTACTACAATTGCTGGAGTTGACGAATATAATTAACTTGACCTTTGGTTCTGTACTTGTTCTGCTATTTTTTTCCCCTCTACACAAAACTTCTTTGCAGAAAATAGCCGATCTGCAAGGCAATGGGTTGTCTGCTTTTTTTTGGCAATTGGTACCCCATAATAGGGATGCTAGGGTTCAAGTGTTTTTTAAGTTCCTATCACAAAGATTTGGCGGTCACCCTGTAGGAGGACCCCCTGTTGAAGACCCATGGTCTATTTGGTTCCATTTGTACACCATCTGATTTACAGTAAGGGTCCATTCGGAGCCCTAGTGTTCCCCGGACCCAACTTAAAAAAATAGTGGATTAGTTCACTTGCATAGCAAAATCCTCAGTGTTGTTAATTTACTCCAGGAGATTGTAAATCAACCCTTATGGATTCAATCAATTAATCTGTCTCTTTCTCTCTCTCTCTCTCTCTGGTACTCTTGTTGTAGGATGCCTGGAAAAACAACAAAGAGGTGCCCAAACTGCCAGGCAGAAATGGGGGTGGTGAGGAAAAAGTGCCCCCACTGCAAAACCGAGCAGCCACACAAACAGCGGTTAAATGACTCTCGGGATAAGATGGCTGCCGACGAAGTAGGCTACGCCAAGAGGCAGAAACTCAGCAAACTCCATGAAAAGGCAGTTAAGGTGGTAAGTACTGTACATCATCACTGTGAATTATGTTAACTATTTCTCTTTTTTTTTATTAGGCTGAGAGTTGAGTGTATAGGAATGACAAACAATTCCAATGTCCATACAACTATGATAAATTAAGTGGGCTTCATGAAATTCCTTGAGCCCTTTTACACTCAATGGAACTCTATATTTGGGCCAGTTTTGAAAGTTCAGGGGACTGTAATAATGGCAGAAAATTCACAGATAATTATGTTCACATGCCAAGTTTGAAGTAAATTGTTTGACTGGGTCTCGATATATGCAGAGGACAGGCAGACGCTCACACATTTATGGATGGATGGCACTTTGTGTGTGGAGTTTGGGTGATCTACTTTGTCTGATAAAGGACATGTTATGTGCAACTTTCTGTGTTCAATTTTGGAAGTGTATGTTATAAATCACTAAACGTCCTGCTTACACCACCTCTGTCATAATTGCACATATGCAGGACAAGGACTCATTTAAAACGAGTGCCTCCAAACTCAAACAGAAGAAAATCAGGACTGTACAGAGTTTATTGACAGAAAGTTGCTCACAACATGAACAAAGTCTTGACAGAGACAAAGTGGGTAACCCAAGCTGTCCATACAGGTGCAATATCGATGATTTATATCGCAGTTTAATCCAATCAGGACTTTTCTGTTTTCTGAGCAAGCTGTCCATAGACCATATTCACACGGCGGCCATGTTTCTATGAAGTCAATGAAAGTAGCTACCCCGGGTGGCGGCACTTTCAATGTTAAATTCCAATATGGCCGCCGTGTGAATATGGTCTATGGAGGGTATCACACATTAGATGCAGAAGATGACATCTTTGCAGAAGATGGCATTTAATTTTCTTGCAGTTCATGCACAATATAGCAGCTTCCCGAATTTGTTGGACCAGCATGGAATAGAACCTTTTATAGGTCTAATGGGTAACACACTATTTTAGGTCTAGCTGCTGTGAAACGGGTGTGTGTTCTCGCTGAAGCAATCAAGTGGTCCTCAATGTGTAATACAGCTGAATACCTCTATACTGTTCTTTTTGCAGTTGGACGAATATTCTTACCTCGGCTATTACCCAGTCCTCTTACTGGGGAAAGAATTTGAGGGGAAGTTCGTCGCTGACGTTAAATACAGCCGGGATCTTACTTTACCGCCGAAATTGGATGAAACCTTAAGACATGCTTTTGAGACCATATTGAGAAGTAAGTGTCTATATTATCAAAATGCCTATTCTGTACAATTATTTTGCAAAGGTTTAAACATAGATATCCAATAGACCTATCCAAGAAGCTACAGACAGCTTTAAAGTCTTGACTGAGGATAAACCAATCTGTCCCTATTGGTGCATGGTGCGGTTAGCGTTGTTTAATACAATCAGATAGGACTTTTCATTTTCATTAATGGGCTGGCAATGTTGCTTGTTGCAACTTGGATGCACATAGCTAAGTTCCCCCACCCCCCTTTTTTTAAAGAAAGCAGCAAAGTCACTATTAATACATAATTGTCTCAGTGCATTGCAAAAGGTCCAAGGACGCGTGCCGGTGGCCTCAGTCAATGTGGAAGCCTCGACGTCCTCCACCCTCCGTGGAAGTGCCGGTGCCGGAAGCCTCGACTTCAAGGCAGTGCAGGGAGGTAATTTACATTTGCATTAAGAAAAGTACTGTAACAATTTTGAGGTACTTTTACTTTACTTGAGTATTCCCATTTCTCTATACGTAAACTTCTAAACCACTACATATCGGAAGCAAATATTGTACTTTTTATTCCAATTATTAGAAAACTTTGTTTTAAGCTATGTTACAATATACCAAACACTGATTGATTGATTGAATATTTTATTAGGCAAAAAAAAATTAACGGCACAGTTACATTTAAAATACTTAACAGGTCCGTTCATGAAAGTCCTTGCGGTCTTGTTTCCAATGAGGGCCTTTGTATTCAATTCATAGACATATATAGTGGCACCACAGTTCGAATATCAATACAAAAAAACAGAAAAAATAACACTATGTACAACAAGAAATAAAAAAGGGGGGGAAAAAACTATGTACAAGAAGGAAAGAAACTAAATGATTTAATGCAGATGTACTCAAACCTTTCACTGGTGATAGACTGTACTTTGACATTTACACTTATATTTATTGACTCTATATGTTAACTCGGTCTGAGCAAGTGCAGTAGTATATTTTATTAAAGATTTATCTACACTACTTTTCAAGCAAGTATTGCCTGCAAATGCTGTTTTTTCCCCAGACCAAATGGCATATTTATTAAAAGCCAGGCAGTCTTTAGCCCTATAACGTTTGGTCTTAAAAGCTTTTTAAGTGAAAGAAGTTAATATTTTGGACATAGCTGGTTTTTGCCCGACAGCAGAGATATATAAATGTGGGGGTCCTTGGCATGATAAAGTTTGAGAACTGCTGGTATAAATGATATTTCAACCACTTTTCCCTCCGTAAATGTTTTCATGTCAGGAATCCAGAGGAGAGCCGCAAGGAAGCTGATGACCTGGAGATGACCGGTGTGTACTGCCCCATAATCTATTCATACCGATTATTAGAATATTCGCGTTTATTATTATTGTGTATTTACAATTTGTTATATCAAAAGTCGTAAAATGTACTTCCTGTAAACGCGAAATAGAGAATAAATAGATATTACACCCATACTAGGTATTCTCTAAAATGTAGTTACTATGGGCAGGGTTTGGATGACAATATAGCCTTTGCAACAGATTTTTAAATAAAAATAATATATATTATATAATTAAAAATGACATAAAACAATATAGTTTTAATATTTGATTTTTATCCTACAAACGATTATTAAAATATTCGATTATTCTGACCCATCCCGTGTGTGTGTGTGTGTGTGTGTGTGTGTGTGTGTGTGTGTGTGTGTGTGTGTGTGTGTGTGTGTGTGTCTGTTCTCAGGTGAATGCAGGGGTCGGTGAGGCCAGTGGATTGTCTGGCGACCAAAGACCAGGTGATAACGATTTCACCTGGCACAGTAATCGCCTATCAAGTTCGAGAAATAACCCTCAAGGATGGTTACCTTGGTTAGTGTGTGTGTGTCAGTCATTTTTATCCCGTTGATGGGTATTCTGTAGGTATACATGGAATTAATTTAACTTTTCAGTTGGTCATTTTGACCAACTAGTGCAACTTTTCAGACATCTCCTTAACTATGATTCAGTCTCTGCTTACCCTGTTAGCAAAGTCAAAGTCTCACTTTCAGAATGTGGGAGCGACTCACTCTCTCACACTCCAAGAAACAACAACAAATCAAGAAAACCACTACATGGCAAAACAATATTATTTTTGTTGTTAATGGAATTTGAGTGACTTGTTTAAGCTGTCTTTATGTTTTCTGTCTTGAGCTGTCCATGGTGCGTAAAGTGCACCAGTACATTTTAGTTTTATGTCCGAAAATACACCATTATGGATGCATAACTTGAATCCTCAATATTATTTTCTGTCTGTGATGTGTGTGTGTGGGGGCACCTTAGGGCATGGATTGAGCGTCCCAACTTACACTAGCTTTGGACAGAGGTGTGGTTGCAGAAGAAGTACGTGTCTATTTACTCACTCACCCACTCACTCACTGTTTTTGTGATTAAAAAACACGTTTTTCAACATCTATTTTATTCCCCAAAGTAAAATACATTATTGTTTTAATATATATATGTCTGTGTGTGTGTGTGTGTGTGTGTGGGTGTGTGTGTATATATATATTTGTTTTTACAAAAACAAATCTTCCGCTTTTTGTATTCTCTTCCCCAGCACCAAAGGGTCGCGCACGTATGCATCGTGAGGAATTCGATGAGGATTAATCTAAAAAGAGAAAAGGTGAAGAAGCAGCACGAGGTACAGTCAGACATTAATGCTAAAAGGATAACACAAAAAAGTCCTGGGGACTTGTTACCATTGTGGTCCTATGTGTTCAGTTCATCAACATAGTATTTAAAAAAAATCACACTAATACACATCATCAACAAATATAAAACACTATGTACAAAGTAGGGTAGTAATGTGGGGATGGAAGGATGACACAAATGGGTAGGAAGGGAGGAGGGGGGCATGAGTGAGAGAAGTGATTTCACCCCAATGATTTGACGGAGTTGCACAACCGGAAAGAATATCTGTCGCCGCTGGCAGACATTCCCCAGAAGACTGATCTGTTCAAGGAGTTGTGTGCCGCCATGGCCGACAGAGATGCTCTCTCAGAACTAGAGAACGTTGTGAGTGACACAGCAACCTGACACTTCATTCTTATTCAGAACCTGGTGGCACTATTACCTCTTCAATATTAAGTGCATTACATCTCAAACTGGCACACAAAAGTAAAAGTGTCTCCTCAACATTTTAGCAACAATAACAAAAAAATAATTAAAGAATAACAACTGAAGATGTAGTCGGATAAAACAAAGCTAAATGTATACAATAATACCAAACTTACGATTTATGTATACATATGTTTATAGGTGGGCTGGCAACAGGACAGGCAATTTCTCTTCCCTTAGCTTAGTCTTCTCTCTTTTTCTCAATCATTGTCTTTCTCTCTCTCCTGCTCTCTTTCTCTCCCCCCCCCTCCCCCCTCCCCTCTCTCAATGTCATTTAACTGTAATTTTACTCATTTGTCTTTGTCACCTGTTACCACTTTGTCTTTCTTTCAGTTGGGGGGGTTGTGCACACCAGTGGTTGCTCAACAAAAGATGAAAGTCAGTATGCCAGTCCAAGCCATATTGGACCTGCTCAGCCACAAGCCCCCAAAAATGGCCACAAGAGGACTCCATCTATTGGTCAATGCAATGTTAGGTTAGTGTACAAAAACTACATACGTACATGTAAACAGGAAGATGGGGCTCACACACACTTACAGTATTTACAGTTATTTACATTAATGGTATTAATACCTTGTGCCGTTGCTACTTTCACTTGAGTAAAAACTCAAAACTCCTCAACTGTCTTCCAGGTGCCCCTGTTAAACACTATGGCCCCGGAGGAGGCACAAGCAGCAGAGAGTTCCTGGGAGGATGATGTTGGACCTACACCCTGCCAGGATCCAGCAGCAATGGCTGCGTCTGACCATCCTCCAGGACCCCCGTTAGCACGGCAAGGTATATAAAGCATAATGTCCATTAGAAAATATCAAATACATATGTTTAATTTAACCAGTAAGAGTCCCTGCAAGCGCGCCCCTGTGGGGCCCATGCAGGCTATGTGTGGGCAGTGAGGGCTATGCCAAGCCCGCACCAAGCCTGCACAGGCCCATCGCGGGTTTGCCCAGGTGAGGCCCACAGCTGTGGTCTCACCGTGGGCTTGCTGTGGGCAGCCCACAGTTGCGGGCTGAGCTGGGGCTAGCTGCATAGTGGGCCAGTGCGGGTCTGTCCGTTCAGGGCCAAGAGCAGATTTGTACCTTTGGGCCCCATGGGTTTTTGTTTGGGCAGCCCATATTACATTACATAATCATTTTGCCGCTCTTTTCCCCTTTCTTTTCTTTTTTTTAAGCAGTGCTAACTCTATTACTATGTGCCAGTGAGAGAGTGTGTGTGTGTGTGTGTGTGTGTGTGTGTGTGTGTGTGTGTGTGTGTGTGTGTGTGTGTGTGTGTGTACACGCGCACACACACACACACACACACACACACACACACACACACACACACACACACACACACACACACACACACACACACACACACACACACACACTCTCATGCATATGTATATAATTCACCAATACAAGAGACAATATATATATATATATATATATATATATATATATATATATATATATATATACATATACATATACATATATATATATATATATATATATATATAAATATTATATTATATTATTATATATTACTATCATTGTGTATGGGGATCCCATGAATATTTCATAATCAATGTTGTCATTAAGTCATTACTCATTACAACCACTGTGTACTTCAGGCAACCACACATTTTAGCACTGCTTTAAATTAACTTTGAACATAAAAAATACAAGGCATTATTTTCTAGCGTCTAAGAACAACTCATGCGGGAAAAAAATCTATAAGCAAATGTCCAGTTTGCGCCAGAGCTTGGAACTATTTTTTTCTAGAACGCATATCACTCCGCGTTCTACAACCTCTCACTGTAGAGCCTCGAGCCTGAGCCTCAGTATCACTCCGCCTGTCTGGATGGATGTCCCACCTCTCTCCTCTTGATTTGTTCTCATTTGTCGCTGAACTGTCAATCTGGCAAAATGTAGCAATATGATTGGCTGGGCAGTAGGAAAGAGGAGCCCTTCTACAAGTCACTGCTGCTGTTTGTTCCAAACCGCGGGAGGAGAGAAGAGGAGAAAAGAAAGCGAAACTGCGTCGTTTATTTCTAATCGTTGAAGGTGAGTTTTTAATTATTAATAATTACATTTAACAGCAAATATTTGTTACAATTTAAGTGTGATGTTGTGTTGAGGTTATATTTGAGTACATTTAGCAAATTCAGATATCATTTCCGTCGTGTAGTACTAGGTTTGTTTGTAGCTACAGCTGATGTTGTGGCTAGTAGTTAGCTGCTAGCAGCTGCTAGCAGCTAACTTTAGTTGACGTCAGCTTAGCCTAATAAACCAGACTTAAACATGATAAATTGCTTATTTCAAAGGTACACGTTGGTCAACAACACTGTTGTATTGGTGAATTGCACGTTTCAGCTGATCTGCAAGCTCACAATGTGGCGCAAAGCGACGCTGTGTGAGCTTGTAGATCAGCTATTTTCACTGGTTTGGGTCCCAGGGATACGGCACATTTCTCTATTGTCTCGAAAAGTTTGTTAGTTAATTATTTTGTTAATTTGAATATAATGCTTGACATTTGAGAGCCACTATTGATCATTCCATGCTCAATAAATCCATCTTTTGTGCACAGGGACCAACAGTCTGACCAACGCCAGTAGTGTGCCACTTGCCAGCCACCGAGCCAGCTGTCCATCTGTCCGTCCACCCTTCCGTCCGTCTGTTTGTTTGTCTTCAAAGCTGTCAGCAGGTAAGGTTGGTATAGCTTCGGTATGGGCACTTAAATCTCATATACATTGGCTATTTGAAAATGGGCTTGTAGATCAGCCTTTTAAAACAAACTCTTGAAAAAGAGAGGCAAAGTTTTGATTTACACATCATTATAATGTTCTTATTTTGATCATAAGACCCAATTACTGAATGTCAGTCTCCAGGTTTTCTTCAGAATATGTATGACTCTGATTTACTATGACTATATGCACATTATGAGTCCACTAGCGGTTCTCAAATGTTTTATTTGCAAGGACCACCATAACTCTGAGACTAAATGGACCATGTGTACACTCTAAGAGTTACAGACCTGTTATGGTCATTCAGGGCTGGCTCTTTATGTGTTTCTGGTAATATTATTGTCCACTAATTTTGTATGTCTGTGGCAAAAATGGAATTTTGACCAAAATGTCCACCACAAGACAGCATGGTGATAACCCCTGGCATATAATAACTAGGACTGTCATGATTATGAATTTCTGGACACGATTAATTGTCATGCAAATAATTTTGATTGACGAATATGTTGTCTATTTTCTCCACTATATTCTCCATTATATGCCACTATCATAGTATAAGCTTTAATAATATACATACTGTGTAGACTGTACCATTATTACTTCAAACCACATTTAAAATTTGCAGATACTCGCTGGCGAATGCTACACCTCAGACCAATGAAAATGGTTGGCCAGGGGTCTTCAACAGGGGGTCTGTGACCCCTATGGGGTCCTCAGAGTTACTACAGGGGGTCCCCCAAAACTATGAGCGTTTTCTCTTTTTTTTTTACACTAACCACTTGATCCCCATGCGTCCCTATTCTGGTGGGACAATTCACAGAAAATAGCCGATCTACAAGCTTGTAGATCAGCATGTAGATCGGCCAAAATAGCTGATCTACCGATCAAAATAGGCGATCTTAAAAAGGCCAAAATAGCCGATTTACAAGCTAAGCTGACACATTATGACACATAGATCTGCCATTTTTGGTGAAGGTGTTTTTTTTTTTTTGCCTCTACATCAAAACTTCAAGCACATGTGAGCCAAATGTCAAGTTTACTAAGTATTAGTTGGGTGGACCCTGCTTCATCTCTCTCTCAGCTTTTTGAAAATAGCAGATCTACAAGCTCACAATGCCTCGTATCGGGACTTATTGTGAGCTTGTAGATCTGCTATTTTCAAAAGGTTTTTATACGTTTTGAAAACTTGAAATGGGACATTCTGCATATGAGTACTCTTACTTTTGTACTTTTACTCAAGTACATATTTAATTCCGGACTTTTGCTTGTAACAGAGTATTTGTTACGTAATTATGATGTCACAATTATTATTATTATCGTCATAATCGTTTCCATGTTGAAGGATTGATGATTGCTTGATTCCATGATGAAGGATTTTCACACATTTTAAAATATAAAAAAAAGCAGAAATGGCAGATCTACAAGCTTAGAACGCGTCACTTTGTGACGCGTTCTAAGCTTGAAGATTAGCATTCATTCACCATTATTTGTAGATCAGCCATTTCTGCTTTTTTTTATGTATATAAATGATCAAATATGTCAATAATTTCTTTGTTTATTTCAGTTATTTGTCATATCTGCCCTGTGCAATTTGTTTATTACGAAGCCTAAAAGGCTTCATAATGTTTCAATCAATGTCAAACACACAATTATATCGTTAATCACAATTATTTGAGTGACAATTAATCGTCAACTTAAATTTGTAATCGTGACAGCCCTAGGTAAAACCCAGGTCCCTGTGGAAATCCCTGCCAGAGTCAACTGCTGTGGCATTGCCTCCCCCACTCTCTGGTCCTGGTTGGAAATCAGGACCTGGTGAAGTTGTTGACTCCAGATCCTGACCAATTCTACTGGAATCTGCAGCGGGACCAAAGAGTCTCGGACGCTGTTTGGCTGACCGTTGACACAAGAGAGAGTCACGGATCATCTCCCTGAGCGACTGAGAGCCTCGTCGGTCACCACGCACTTCCAGACTACAGACCATTCTCAATTCATCCAGCACCCTGCAGTACTCCTATTTCAAAGGTACACGTTGGTCAACAACACTGTTGTATTTATTGGTGAATTGCACGTTTCAGCTGATCTACAAGCTCACAATGCGGCACAAAGCGACGCTGTGAGAGCTTGTAGATCAGCTATTTTCACTGGTTTGGGTCCCAGGGATACGGCACATTTCTCTATTGTCTCGAAAAGTTTTAGTTAATTATTTTGTTAATTTGAATATAACAGGGTTCCCGTGGGTCCTTAAAGTCTTAAATTGTCTTAAAAAAAATATCAGGAATTTAAGGTCTTAATTTGTCTTAAATTTGACCAAATTTGACCGTAGGTATTACATTTGAAGATTATGTTTTAAGGCTCATGGGAAATGGAAGCCATAAACATCTGTGCGTATTCTAGTGTTGAATTTTCCATAAAGATAAATCAGTACGCTCCTCCATCTCTCCCACTGAGTTGAGCGGTTGAGAGACGCAGGCACTGCAGTACGTGTGTGTTCCATAGGCTAATAGCCCCGCCCTCCCCTGTCTCTCTTCTCCCTCTCTCATTCATTCACTCAGTTGTGTCGCTCGTTAATTCATTTGCTCCAGGTGTCTATGTAAGCTCAGAAGCTCATTTAAGTGGGCATTAGACAAAATCATAGCCCGTGACCGTTTTGGTTGATAAAGTTAGCAGTAGTTGTAGTTGAGCACTGTTTGGCAGTACTACTAACGACAAATGTATGCTATAGAACGGATGTCACCGGTTACAATGTGGAATACAAACGAGGAACGCTTCACCCTCAGCTGTCATCAGGCAACAGTTTCAAGTGAAGAAAAATGTTTGACTGATCTGAAGTAAATCAACTTGGATGCTGTTGTGCTTACATACACACACAGAGTGTGCAGTGGTTCTCAAAGTGGGGTCAGGGGACCCCCAGGGGTCCTTGAGGGAGTTCCAGGGGGTCCCCAGCTAAATAATAGATAGTTAGGAACCAAATGGACCCTTATGGGTCTGTAACTCTAGAGTGTACAAATTGAACCATTTGTACACTCTTTAGTTAAATTAACATTGATTTTACACCGCGCTATGAGCTTGTTGATCTGCTATTTTTGAATAGCCAAAAATCTTGAAATGACGTTTAAAAAATGACGGGATTAATAGACGTTTTACCACCCGCTGGCCTGCACTCCCATTAGCCAATTTCAATATAGGAAGAATATTAAATTACATTTGTTGAGGTCTTAAAAGGGTCTTAAAAAGTCTTAAATTTGACTTTAAAAATGGTGCAGGGACCCTGTATAATGCTTGACATTTGAGAGCCACTATTGTAGATCATTCCATGCTCTATGAATCCATCTTTTGTGCACA
This sequence comes from Gymnoscopelus braueri, assembly GCF_963280865.1. Classification (NCBI taxonomy): domain Eukaryota; kingdom Metazoa; phylum Chordata; class Actinopteri; order Myctophiformes; family Myctophidae; genus Gymnoscopelus; species Gymnoscopelus braueri. The sequence goes on along the minus strand of NC_137620.1, from coordinate 1,598,314 downwards.
GGGACCGCTGTTTGGCTGACCGTCGACACAAGAGAGAGAGTCACGGATCATCTCCCTGAGCGACTGAGAGCCTCGTCGGTCACCACGCACTTCCAGACTACAGACCATTCTCAATTCATCCAGCACCCTGCAGTATTCCTATTTCAAAGGTACACGTTGGTCAACAACACTGTTGTATTGGTGAATTGCACGTTTCAGCTGATCTGCAAGCTCACAATGTGGCGCAAAGCGACGCTGTGTGAGCTTGTAGATCAGCTATTTTCACTGGTTTGGGTCCCAGGGATACGGCACATTTCTCTATTGTCTCGAAAAGTTTGTTAGTTAATTATTTTGTTAATTTGAATATAATGCTTGACATTTGAGAGCCACTATTGATCATTCCATGCTCAATAAATCCATCTTTTGTGCACAGGGACCAACAGTCTGACCAACGCCAGTACTGTGCTGTTTGGCTGACCGTCGACACAAGAGCACTCCCCAGACTACAGACCATTCTCAATTCATCCAGCACCCTGCAGTATTCCTCTCCCACCTACCCTCCCTTCTGTCCAAGACGTTAACCAAGGTATTACACGTCCACCAACACAGGCCTTCCCCCAGCCCATGTCAACGGTGGCCAGGGATAGGACTGTCACAATTATTATATAATCGTCTAATCGCAATTGTTTGTGTGACAATTAAACGTCAACCTAAATTTGTAATGACAGCCCTAACTTAAATCTCATATACATTGGCTTGTAGATTGGCTCTTTTAAAACAAACTCTTGAAAAAATGATTTGGACCCTTACAAAAAAACACAAATCTTGCAGCCTATAGACCAATTATTTGTTTAAACCCTGAAGTATTTTCATATTTTCTTATATGTCCCTCTTTGAAAAATACTTTTGGACACCCCTGACATACACCATCATTTGCCCACAGGAAGCCATCTTCTGTCAACTGGGAGACAGCCCAGACCAGGCTCACTTGAGTTCAGGGATACTCTCCATCAGCAGGTATGTTTTAGTTGACTGTAAAAATAACTAACCACTTAAACCATCTTCTTACTACTTCTTTCGGTTAATTCCTATTGGGGTCACCACAGCAGATCTTCAGTTTCCATCTGGTTGTGTTGCCACCTGCATGTCGTCTTTCATCACATCCATAAACCTCCTCTTTGGCCTTCTCTTTCCTGGCAGTTCCACGTTCAGCATCCTTCTCCCAATGTTCCCCTCTTCCCTACTGTCCAAACCATCTCAACATCGCCTCTTGCTTTATCTCCAAACCTGGGCCGATCCTCTAATGTAGTCATTTCTGATCCATGTCCATCCTTGTCACTCCTAGTGAGAATCGTAGCATCCTCAATTCCACCAGCTCTGCCTCCTGTCTTTTTGTCAGTGTCACCGTTTCCAGGCTGTGCAACATGGCTGGTCTCACTACCGTTCTATACATCTTCTCCCTCGCTCTTAATGGTACCTTTTTGTCACAGATTCCTCCATCACTTTACTCCATCCGTTCCACCCTGCATGCACTCCTCTTCACTTCTCATCCACACTCCCCATTACTTTTGATAGTTGACCCCAGATATGTCAATTCCTTCATACAATTCTCAATATATACATGATCATTTTCCCCCAGGGAGCCTACTCACACCAGCTTTCAGAGAACCTGAGAGCCACCTTCGACCTGCATCCTTCCTTGCTCCTGTAGGGCACTCTTTGTCATGGCTTCCAGCAGTTACTGGACCAAGCGCCGGCGCACACTAAGGATCCTATCTTCTTTTGATTCATCCTCAGTTCAAGAGATAAATACAAGTGAAATATTGGGAGAAGTGAATCCTGAATCCAATCTGACCTTTAATGTCAACGATGAGGAAGATGAAGTTTTCATGGACTGCCTAAATTCATTTGATGATGACTGTGATACTACACTTGTGAATGATACAGTCCCAGATGGTATAGAGAGTAGTGATGAGAGTGATGCAGAGGAAGAAGGTGACAGTAGTGATGAATGTGATACAGTTGAAGATGAATGTACAAAATTGGCCAAGTTGCTGTGTGAGTGGGCTCTGAGGAACGATGTGCCACAGAATACACTCTCAGATCTTCTTTGTACACTGCAGGAGTTCCATCCAAATTTGCCAAAGCAAGCTCGCACCCTGCTGCAAACAGCAAAAATAGTAGCCAATGTTAAAAACATAAAAGGAGGTGAATATTTACATTTTGGCATTCTTTCTTACCTACAGACAATTTCAACAAGTCTCATCAACAGTGTTGGCAACACTATTGGCCTCCAAATTAATGTTGATGGATTGTCTTTGTTCAAGAAGAGCTCTCTACAGTTGTGGCCAATTTTAGGCAAAGTGTCATTTGAAAAAGAACCTTTTGTAATTGGCATCTTTTGTGGCAACGGCAAGCCTCTTGATTTAGAGCAGTATTTAGATGACTTTGTGCAGGAGGTAGCCAGGCTTGAAGGAGGCTTTGAGTTGGCAGGAAAACATTTCAGATTGAAGATTGACTGTTTAATTTGTGATGCTCCTGCAAGAGCCTTTATCAAAAACATTAAGGGACACAATGGGTACTTTGGTTGTGAGCGCTGCACTCAAGAGGGAGTCTATGTCAAACATCACATGACTTTCCCAGAGAAGACGGCTACACTACGTACAGATGATCAGTTCTCTAGGCAGGAGGATGAGGATCACCACAAGGGCAACTCTCCCCTTGCACGGCTTAGCATAGGAATGGTCACAATGTTCATTTTGGACTACATGCACCTTGTTTGCCTCGGAGTGACTCGAAGATTGATATTCTTTTGGATGAAGGGTGATTTGTCATGTAGATTGGGCTCTCAGGCGGTGAAGGCCATTTCTGCCAGGTTGCAGCAGCTAAGGCAACACATCCCAATCGAGTTTCAAAGAAAGCCAAGAAGTTTAGCGCACGTAGACACATGGAAAGCCACTGAGTGTCGCCAGTTCTTACTTTATACAGGTCCGATTGTCTTAAAAGAGTTTCTTCCCTCCTCCCACTACAATAATTTCATGAATTTTTCCATTGCCATGTACATGATGCTCTGTCCTGCCTTGTGCAATTATTATTGTGACTATGCTGATAATCTCATGAAACATTTCTTATGTGAATTTGAGCAGTTGTATGGTATTGATGAATTGATCTATAATGTGCACAATTTGACTCATTTGGCTGATGATGTTAGGAGGTATGGAGCTTTAGATGGAGTGTCAGCTTTTCCATTTGAAAACTATATGAGGAAATTGAAAAAAGCAACTCGCAAACCACAATTTGTTCTTAAACAGATATTTCACATAATTACACTTGAGCGGACCTTTTTTTCAACAAAAAAAGCAAAGCAGACAGACAGCAAGACACCTTTGCTGAAAATGAAACACTCTTGTGGCCCATCAATACCATACCTGCCTCACTGTACACAGTATAAAAAGGCTGTGTTTCAGGAGTTCTGTGTTGCCACAACTACAGGGGACAACTGTGTGATGGTTCATGGGAATTTGGGACTGGTACAGAACATACTATGTGATGAAAAGTCGGATAGAAAGTACATCATGTTCAGGAGGTTTTCCAAGCTAGATTCTCTTTACTCAAGTCCTCTAGATTCAAAAGACATTGGCATTTATAAAGCAAGTCATCTTGAAAGTACAGACCAAATAATCTGTTTGTCAGATATAACAAGAAAATATGTTTTGCTCCCCATGGACACAGAATGGGCAGCTATTCCTTTCCTCCATAGCTACTGAGTTTTCTTTCTTTCTTTTTGTTTTTTTTTGCACCTTTTTTCCTCCTTTTGTTTATGTATTCATTTTCAGCTCCTCCTAATGGCGTTGTACACAATTGTGGAGTTCCTGGATAACTCGGTAGGGATTGTGAGCAGCAAATGGCTTAATCAGGACTCATCAATGACTATGTGGCCACCTTACAATGACCCCAGCAAAATCAAGGCAGCTTTGGTGACGCATGATGTTCCCATGTTCACGTGGACAGCACATGAAATCAAAATTTTGGCAACAGCAGGTATTTTTTTTTCAAGATTTGGGAGCCATTAAATTCAAAGGCCCACTTGAGCCATTTTCGACGCATCTTCATATAATTGGTCCTCGCCATTATAAAATGGTAGCATTTTGTCGACAGCCCTTCTCTGAGAGACAGACCAAGTAGACAAACATGGTACCATGTTATAATGAGCATTAGTTAGGACCAATTATATGGAGATTGGTTGAAAATGGCTGAAGTGGTCCTTAAGTGCTTAATCGATAACTTTTTTTATTAAAGCATTTAAAAAGAATGTACTTATTTGATTCTTAAAGTAATTGCTATAACTAATAGAATAGCTGATAGTTCATTGCCTAAATTGATGCAAAGCGTGACACTTACTTTGTTTCTTACTGACACTTTCTTTCTTTCTTACACTTATTTTGTTACAGTGGATTATGAAAAGGCAAGGTCTAAAGCCAAAAAGGCAGAAACAAGTTTGATTGTTGAAAGTGAACCCGAAGAATTGGGTCGCAGTCAGCGGTCAAGACAGTAAGTGTTCATTTTGTATTTTTTTATTTGTCTTTATGCAAAGCTGTTTAAATAATATTATATAAGGATTGTAGTACTGGTGCATTCTTCTATATGTTCTGAACAAGAACATGAGAGCTATTACTATGGCTAAAGTAGTATGAACCAGTCATTCAGTTTGTGTGCTAAAATGCATTCTTAGATTGTTGCTCCTCATTTCCCACAGAGCTACTAAACGCTACACTGAGCCTGAGCGTGCGCCACCAAAACGGGCCAGACAGTCTGAAGTTCTAACAGCTGCAGTAGTACACCAGCCACCAGTCCCACCACCACCAATGGGTTTGCTGTCTTCAAGTCACCGTGCATCAGCGAGTCCCCTGCCACTGGAGAGTCCCCTGCCAATGCCGAGTCCCCTACCACCGGCCAGTCATCTGTCAACCGCGAGTCACCTACCACAGTGGGCCAGTCACCCGTCAACGCAGAGTCACCTACCACCTGTCAGTCACCTGTCAACGCAGAGTCACCTACCACCTGTCAGTCACCTGTCAACGCAGAGTCACCTACCACCTGTCAGTCACCTGTCAACGCAGAGTCACCTACCACCTGTCAGTCACCTGTCAACGCAGAGTCACCTACCACCTGTCAGTCACCTGTCAACGCAGAGTCACCTACCACCTGTCAGTCACCTGTCAACGCAGAGTCACCTACCACCTGTCAGTCACCTGTCAACGCAGAGTCACCTACCACCTGTCAGTCACCTGTCAACGCAGAGTCACCTACCACCTGTCAGTCACCTGTCAACGCAGAGTCACCTACCACCGGTCAGTCACCTGTCAACGCCGAGTCCCCTACCACCGTGGGCCAGTCACCTACCACCGGCGAGTCACCTACCACCGGCCAGTCACCTGTCAACAGCGAGTCCACCACCGGCCAGTCACCTTTCATCTGTGAGCCACCTTCCACCTGTGGCCGTACCCCCTGCTCTGAGGCGTGCATCATCAGCAGCAGGTATGTTTGATAGCCCCAATAGATACATAGGGAGACAGGACTGCCCACAAACATCACATCTGGATTTAGCATGGTTCATGTATGTTTACGTCTGCAAACAGTTTGTTTCAGGACAACCATAATGTTGAATTAATCACTTGGACTAGCTTCCCACACAACACACTTTAACAGCTAACTAAGAATGGCAGCTTCCATTGTAAAATCTGTAGTTTACAAATGTAACCCAAATGGACTATTTGTGTCTATTGCATTATAATAGTTAAATTAACAGAGGATTTTACATTGTAGCTCCGTCCTGTTAACCCATTTAGACTTGAGGATGATTCTGAAAACGCCTTCTAAATCCTAAAGCCACGTTTATGTTTCACCGTTGCGACACGACTTAGGCTGGAAAATAGCAGATCTGCAAGCTCGCAGCCCTCATTCGAGACGCGCTGCGAGCTTGCAGATCTGCTATTTTCGGCATCCAACTCTGTCATATGGTGAAGTATAAAGGGGGCTTTAAGAGTGTCAGAAATGAATGAGGTCGTTCCCAGATTGAAAGGTATAACAGCAGGTTATCCCGGTCTGAATGGGTTAAAAAGGTACTGCTCTAGCTCCATTCTTTACCATGGAGGATAGTTTAGGATTTGGCTTTTGTGTAAATCCACGAACCTCGAAGCACGGTAATGGCACATCATCAGACAGTAATGGAATTATGCAATATTACAGGAGAGGGTGTGCTTTACCGTGATTATCGGCACAGCATTGCTGCAGGAACGAGGCAGAGCAGAGTTCCGTAAGCAGCGCTGAAGGACCCGGCACAGCTCATATTCATATTATACTGATATGTATATTTGAGCACGGCCAGGTGTGCTGTCATGCTCGTTTGAACACTGCTAGCGAGCCCATTTCAACCAATCAGAAAGCTCGGTCAGAACAACCTGTTGTATAATTGATAATCATATCAATAGAAAATGATATCCGATGGCACTCCCCAGCTAAGAGGTGCTGATGATGCTATGCTCTGTGTTACAACAGTTTCTGTTCAGTTTCTAATTATAGTTTTTCCTTCTCAGGTATTGACAGATACTTAATTAACACGCTGGAAGAAATTAAGGAGAGGCTGACTGCGCTGGAGAAGGCAGTGGCAAATATCTCCCGCTCCAATCAAGGAGAGATCACGTTGCCTGATGACATCACATTGCCCCTTCAAACCAACGAGGACATGGATGTCTTGGAGCAACAAATTGAAGACCATCGGTGTCGGAAAGATTTGGTATATAAATAAATGATATTGTATGCTATCTAAAAATTGACAATTTTGTAATCACTTAGCAATTCTACATACAGTTCCCCTAACCTGTTATGCTTTCTATCATTTGTTTTTACCAAAGCCAATAATGTTTTATTTCCTGTCTATTTCACTTCCTGTCAGATTGCCTATCTAGGAGCCATTGGTGGGTGTGATGTCCAGGCTGCAACAAGAAGGATAATGACGACATTGATTGGCCATTCTCTAGCCAAACAATTAAATTGGAACGGCGCAAATCAAAAGAGACCTTTTCAGTCCTTGAGACTAAAGAGGGTTGTAACCGGTAAGTCTAAATAGCTCAATTCAAAATTTATAATTTTCACCCTAATCAAACACTTACTCATTTGTTAGTCAAACTCGTATTTGAAGTCAAATTCAAACACTTATGGGAAATGTATTTACTTATTATAGAGCAGTGGTTCTCAACCTTTTCACACAAAGTACACTATTTTTCCAAAATCACAGATCTACAAGCTCTGTGAGCTTGTATATCTGCTATTTTTGAATGGCCAAAATAAATCCAAAAAAATTGATGCGTTCCCGGTCTTAAAGGGTTAAGAAATCAACTCTTTTCAGTAGGCTACATGTGTTTGGTTGTAAGATGCCGTTTGAAATGGGTTTCATGTATGAATGACTCATTATCATACCACACTGTAGGCTACTCTGCCCCACTCCAGTTCTGTTGAATCACAGTTTCCGCGTCATATTAACTGGGTTATTGTGCCATTTAATCGGCACCAATTGGTGCTGGGAGTCTGGGTGCGATTTCACTGGCGCTCCTGGAGCAAGTGTTGTTCTGTGACGTGTGACCCTACACATCCACCAATTCAGTTTCTACGTGCTGCTGGTCAAAAGATTCTCCTCTTGATCCACACTTAGTCCCAGTTTTGAGCCACGATTGCATCATTTTAACTGCGCTGTTTATTAGTATCTCGCCATCGTTTAGCTTGTTGTGATCCTTGTGATTGTTGCAAATACCAAAACACTCGCCCCGGCGGTATTCACCTTTTCTTTCTGAACATAACCTCAGTAAACTACGCCTAAACCTAACCTTATTCCTAAACTTAACCTCATTAAAACGGTGCCATAACCTTCTTATAAGGTGTTTTGAGGCGAGTTTTCCAGTTACCATCGCGGCCGCATCACTTGACACAAAGCCAACATAAACACGGCACTGACAACATTAATATACAGGAAAGCAAAACTTGTTTTTAAAACCCATTTCCATATCTAATGTAGCATATTCCATTTTCCATATGGTAAAGTTATTAATAATTCATAGAAGTGTTTCGATAGTATTATGTTTTTATATTATTTTATATGTTTTTATATTATTTTATATCTTAGTCCCCACATTTTTCTTTTTTGGGGAGGTTGCTCTGCGTACCATCAGAGGGGGCCTCGCGTACCACAGGTTGAGTATTAGAAAACAGGCAGTAGGGTAAAAAAAATACAATCTTTGAAATAGCTAGCAAATAGAAATAGCATAGCAAGTTAAAAACCTTGTATGTCTATACCATGACTTTTCAGGAAATGGAAAAAACAACTTGTGTTCCAGTAGAGTTGTTATTTAGTCTTAAGTAGGGCTTTCATTTACAAAAACGGAACAAAAAAACATAAAAAGTTGAAGGATGTTGATACAAGATCTGCCCGACAGCAACGAATAAGAAATTGCTTACTACAAAAATAATTGTTTCATATAAGCCTATTTGTTTTTATGTTTCAGAGGCTGTAAGAAAGTGCCGCATTCAGCCTAGTCCTCTGGAATCTGATGTGGAAAAGGAGATAAAGGTGTGGCTGCGGAATTCGCGAGACAGAGCGGGTGGACGAAAGGAGCGATTTCACCGACAGCTGGCTAGCAGTGAGGCCCCAGTGGAAGAGTAAGCTTTGATCATGATTATTTACCGTAATTTTCGCACTATAAGGCGCACCTGAATATAAGCCGCAGCAGCTAAATTGAATGATTTGTACATATATAAGCCGCACTGGACTATAAGCCGTGGGTGTTTTTAATGTTTAATTACCATATGTAAGGGTTCGTGCACAGAGGGGACTGTCGGAAAAGAGATGTAGACTACTAGAGACAACCACTTTCTTCTGTCGTTTTTGTCCGTCTCTTCCTCACTCATTCTCCACTCTCCTCTAGTCCATTATTTATTCCACATTTAAGCTTTTAAGATTTTTTTCACTGCCTGTTTTTCAGTCTTTTACTTTATTTTCTAGGGAACGCTAGATTTTAGTTGGGCAGGCGGCCGCCTGCCTTGCCTCTATGGTGGGTACTGATTGGGACCCATTTTGGGATAAAAGAGAAAGTGATTTAGACACGCAGCAAAATACTTTTCTTTTCTTTTTTCTGAGCGGTGTGCGGACCGAGAGGTGCGCGGGGGGGAGCGGAGCCCCGGGGGTGGGGGTGGGGGGGGTCAACATTAGATCATAATAATAAACTTTATTTATATAGTGGTGGACTGTAACCTGTAAAATCCATAGATTTAGAAGGTCCCCTAGTGGCCGTTAGCTGTAAAAATCCATAGATTAGCCGCACCGTTATATAAGCCGCAGGGTCGAAAAAAGTCACGGCTTATAGTCCGAAATTTACGGTAAGTATAAATAAATATGTATGTATGTATTTATGTATGTTAAAACTTTTTTTTCCCAATATATTTCCAGGTGACAGGAGGTTGGAGTGGGTGACCGTTGTATGACTGATGGACACGCCGTTTACAGCCACAGGGAGTGTGTGTCAGGGTTCATCTCAAGATTTCATATGGATTGCAGATTTATCACACTTAGCCATTCAGCAGTTGGCTAATGAACATTAATGACCAATAAGCAGTGACAACTGAAAAACATTCTGTGAGTTGTTTGGAGAGTAGAAAGTGATACCTGTCGAAAAAACACTAGTAAAAAACAAATGTCATTTTCATCAATGTACATTTTATGTGTAAACAATGAGTGTTATTATTCTCATGGTCCAAAGATGTATGACAAAAAAATGGATACTGTAAATGCTGATCAATTTATAAGGCACCATAAGGAAACCGATTGAACTCTTCAACTTTGAACTCCACATGATAATTGGACTGATGTGCTGGTGCTATAGTGGTGCTGGTGCTACCTCTAAAGGTTTTCATGCAAGCTCATTTAGCTGAATGTAAATATATATTGCCGTTGGTGTGGTTTGCAAGCTCAGCGTGTTGATATCTCTTAAGTTGAAGGACAATGGCAAGATTTGTGGAGGCAATATTCCCACAGGCCCTCTTGTAAACTTGGAAGCGCTGCCTTCACACATACTGTGCTCCTAAATGATGGAGTACCCTATCTAGGAGGAATCCAAGCTGCAGAGTCAGAGAGCATGCCTCTTCAATTTATTCTCTGTGATGGCAAGGTGAGCTGGGTACACCAGTGACGACAGCGGTAGACCGCCCACCTGGGGCCCCGGGAAGGTTTCAAAGAAAAAAACAACAACAAACGCCTCAATTGTCCAATGCCAAAATGACTTCATCACATACTGTAGCTTCCACAAAAATACTAGATTAGAAGAAAGGGCCTCATTTTATGCTTAAGGTTCCCAGAGTACAGTGTGAACTTGGAAAGACAGCCTTTTGCTTTAAGGCCCCAGCTACTGATATTCACTCTGAAGATCAATTCTTCCGTGTGGGCAGGCTTGCCTGAAACAATAGTTTTAGTTTTGTGTGTGTTATTTATTTGTTCTCACAGTGTGTAACTGTGTTGTGAGCTTGTTGACATACCACAGTTGTTATGCCTTGACTGATAAAACAAGAGTTGTACATTTGTTTATGTATTCATGGAATAAAGCAAACATCAAATCTGACATGAAATGACTGCATATGTCTAATAGATTTTAGATTAATGGAATATAGGTATTTTGGTGTTAAAGTTTAATGGGGCTTCCTGAGGGCTGAATGGGGGCTTCCTGAGGGCTGAGTGAGGGCTGAGTGAGGGCTGAGTTTGGGCTTCCTGGGGGCTTCCTGAGGGCTGAGTTTGGGCTTCCTGAGGGCTTCCTGAGGGCCAAGTGAGGGCTGCCCATGCAGGGCCAGCACTTAGGGCCCCACACTTTGCCAATGAGCAAGCCCTCTGGGGCCCTGTGTGGGCAGCCCACGGTGGGCCCTTAGGCCAGCCCTAAGTGGCCCCTTACGGGGCCAGTGCAGGCTCGCTTGCAGGGGTGTGAATCGACCCTTATGTGTTCATTTGTACATGCCAATCAAGTTCAATAAATTGTCTTTCTCTTCAATCTGTTTTTCAGAGATGCCTGAGAATGGGAAGAGGCGACTTCTCACCAAAGTGAGAAAAGGAAAAAAGAGTAAAACTACTCAGGCTCTGCCGTCTGCGATGGTAACTACGTACTGTAAATCTCTGTGAATTAATGATGGCTTGTTCTCTATTGTATTAGGCCAAGAGCATAGGAATACAATAATTCAAATCTCCATACTGCTATGACAGATTAAGTTACACTCTATAGAACTCCATATTTGGCCCAGTTTGGGGGACTCTATATTAACACATCCACCGCCAAGGGCTAATCTCATAATGTACTCACCAGTGCCAAGGTTTTATTGTTGTTTTTTGTTTTTTTCAGGTCGCCATAGGCCCCGTTAAAATCCTTTAGATTGCCCGATCCAATGTTTGTAAACAACGGGCACATGTCCTGGTGTCTACTCGTCGAGACCGCGTGTCAAACGGAGCCGCCATGTTTGAGTTCTGATCGTTTAAGTTAACATGGGAAATGCGAGGATGAAAAACTACATGTCCTGTACAGCTTTTACAGGGGTTTATGTGTACGACTTAGAATGGAGACAGACGGGAAACAAAAAACGTGATCGCACTTCCGGTCCGATCGGGTGGTGTTACACTGAAAATGGTCCCCCTAGAAAATTAAAAAAAAAAAAAAATTCGAAAAAAAGGAAAAAGCACCACAGCCCGTAGGCTACGGGATTGGCGCTTAACCGTTGGATTTAACGGCCCGTAGAACTACGGGCCCGGCGGTAAATGTGTTAATGGCAGAAAGTGTAGAGACAGACTGACATATTGCTACTTTCACTTGAGTAAAAACACAAAACCCCTCAACTGTCTCTCAGATGCCCCTGTTAAACACTGTGGCTCCGGAGGAGACGCAAGCAGCAGAGAGTTCCTGGGAGGATGATGTTGGACCTACACCCTGCAGCAATGGATGCATCTGACCATCCTCCAGGACCCCCGTTAGCACGGCAAGGTATATAAAGCATAATGTCCATTAGAAAATATCAAATACATAATGTTTATTTATGGGAGCTCTCACCTTCATCAGGTCTCAAGGACCAGGTCTGAGCAACCGACATGTTGTATCTTTGTTAAACCTTTTGGCTGTAAGTGAAGACTGTGTGTGTGACCCTTTTTTGTGCTTTTCAAAAACTTTAAATACAAAAGTAATTGTGTTTAAGAGCATGTATGTTTGTAGCTGTAATTGATTTTGAATAATTCAAACCTTGCAGATGAATTGAGCCTGGTCCCCATTACTGTTAGCCTGACAGCCTGAATTTTCATTTCGTTTCACTCCATTATTCAGTCTGAAAGCCCTCTCAGTGCAGCAGTTTTCTGAGATGGGGGCGTGGCCAAAGTTGGACTCTTTGGCGATTGGTTCATACTAGATTATCCCGATCGGGATTCGTCGTACAGATTTTCAACCGAGAAAAGCCCGCCTTTGACAGCGTCACCAGACCCTGAATGCGAGGATAGCGATTCAGGGGGTAAAAAAAAAAAAAATCAGGTCAAAGTTGAATGGAAACCATGTGAAACATGGTAGGTATTCTCTAATATTTTTGTTATGATTACAACGTCTTAATATTTTTTTTTTATATTGAAGACCGCATCAGTTCATTGTTTTAGATGTGTTCTTCTAATTTCATATTTATAACTTAAATCTGGCAGGTAGCCAACATCAAAGACACATTTGTTCTGTTCACAGTGCTCGTATTAGTCATGAAAGCAGACCTGTTGAAGTAGACAACACACAATTACTTGCCTTGTGATTTGAAGGAACTAAGCTTTTAGGCCAAGGCGCTCCATTTCCACAGTGCTATACATGTCATCGTCTATTGTATTTACAAATGTATCTCTTAAAGAATATTTACAAAATGTAAGCTGCCATAAGTGAGACAGTTCAACATTGTATAGAGAAGTAAATGACAGACCTTAATATACCTGTATAGGGCAGAACATTAAGGATACCATCTCTCCAAATACACATTGGGTTAATCGAGGAGACCTGTTGCATAATACTGTATGTTACTGGTTCATGTGTGCAGAACCATAGATATATATAAAGGCTAGATGACTCACCCGCGCTGCTGGCCAATGGAGTACGACGTTGCCACATGGCGGCCATCTTGAAACAGTCATTCATAACATTATGTCTATGGTGCATATACTTTAAAATAACCATAGCGTGCTCAATTTTCATCCGATTTTCAAACGGTTTGGTGTGTTGTAAACACCAAAGATGTAGTTATGATACTGAATAATGAAAATTATAAATAAAAAAAAAAACATGATTATAATTATAAGTATGCAGTACCATAACTACATCTTTGGTGTTTACAACACACCAAACCGTTTGAAAATCGGATGAAAATTGAGCACGCTATGGTTATTTCAAAGTATATGCACCATAGACATAATGTTATGAATGACTGTTTCAAGATGGCCGCGGTTGAGCTATGCTTGCGCCGCCCCCTTGAGCCATCTAGCCTTTATATATACCTATGTGCAGAACCCTCAGTCTCCCATCGGCCAATATGGGAACCCATTCGGGTTGTTCCCCCCCCCCCCCTTGTTTTTTTGCCCCTGGAACCACCTCCTTTTTGTGTAGAAACAGGAACTAATCTGTTAGTCAACTTCCTCCCTGGTGCTTCTGTGTGTATTCCTACTAACATTAAATGTTTAAGGCAGCGTTGCTGACTTGAGAGATTATCCCACACGTCTACCTTCACACTTGTTTGGCTAGGAGTGGAAACACAGCTGCTGAACGATGGCTGATGGACAGTCTTAAGTATAACAACTGAAAAACATGAATTCCAATAGATTGGGTTGTACAAAAGGGAAAATGATACAATGAATGAATTATTTATTTGCGTGTCCGGCTGCCTTTCACAAGCCCATCCCTTACGGGATTATTCAGACACAATATAAACCTTTTTTTCCAGTGCCAACATGCTGACACAATCAAAAATAATAATGATAAACAAAATAAATAAATACCACACTGTATATATAACTGATCAGAAGAACAATTTAGTATTCTAATTTTCAAAGTAGGGAGAGAGAGAGAGAAAATAACACAGAGAGAATGAAAGAACAGAAGACAGACTTGAATGTTTAGCATAGACAATAATGTGTACTCAAATATTGTATTTTCAATACAAAGTACTCAAAGATTAGGGGTGAGAACAAGTTGGTATGATCCATCACAGTGCAACTATGCATAAGTTGCATGTTTTCTTCGGTTCCAGGCTTTATGGATACAATTTGAAATTGCAAATGTTATCAAATACATATTTAACTAAATCATTATCCAGGGACAGACCTACACGTACTTTGTCAAATAGAATGTTTCTTAAATCATGATAAAATGGGCAGTACAATAAAAAGGTTTCATCCTCCTCTTCACCAAGTTCACAATAGTCCCGTTTCAATAAGTAGTGGCAATATTCACGAGCAAAACTGTGCACTCAGATTGCTGACTCTTAGATCGATCATACACAACATATTTTTAAAGTTCATACACAGTATTAAACTGACAACATGTACGTAATTAGGTACATATACACGATGGGGAGAATCGGTAAATGACAAAAATTGGAGGTCTAATTGTCTGGCGTTTCCTTGATGGAACCTACTTTTACATGAAGGCTTGAGGTGTTAACTTTTGTTTTTCTTCTTCAACAGCAATTATGTCTGGTCTTCATCATGGGAACCAAAGAAGTCCTTCAACTTTTAGACCATTGGAGACTGTTCAGGCCGTGACACCCCCCACCCCCCCCACCAAATAATTTCTCTAACAGGAGACTTGTGGGTATTTTTATTTTACTGTTGAAGGTAGTGTACTATAAGTGTGTGTTTGTGGGGGGGGGGGGGGGGGGGGAGATGCTAAAAGGAAAACATATCAATAAATTGCTAAAATAACAATTACATATTTTTATTTTAGGAAGCCCATATATTTTTATATTAATGGAACATAATAGGCTTGTGTCTAATTACATTTAGGATGGTTGACTTAACATTGAAAAGGATTGAATCTTCATAAATTAATTCTCAGGGTGTTTAAAAAAAATACATCAGATGTCATTACCTCCCAGACACTCGGGAGTGGCGCTGTTTAGCATGGCAATGGCGCCTGTATATATGAAATGTTTTCATGAAATTTTGATACTAAGAATGATCCAAAATTAATGAAACTTCAGATGAGGAGATCATTGTGTCATTGGTGTCATGGCTGGCTCTATAGGGGAGGGAGACCAACGGATAGTATAACAAAGATATTTATAAACTAATAAATTATCAAACAACTGAGATAACTGAGAAAGAACGTACAAGGACATCATAACAATAAAGGAATGAGGTGTGGAGTCAGTAAATCCGTGTTGTAAGTGTGGATGAGTGGAACATGGTGTAGAGCAGGGTGTGTGGCTGAAAAGAATAATCAAATAGAACAGCACAACAGAGCGGGCGCAGCTGAAGAGGATGGCAGTCCTCTCTCCTCTGGATCTCAACCTAGACTGATCATGGGCTGGCTTTTATAGACTCCTGGAGGCACCGGGCCCAGGTGCTCTCCAATGAGCCATTAGTAGATAGACTGCCCCACCCTGTTCACCTAGAAGGAATAGCATTAGCAGAGCTGAGCACACTCCCATAACTACATAGGCTATAAGGGAGTGGGCATCACATTGGTCATTCTGTGAGAAAAGACATGTCATCTAGTGAGAATTACAACTCGAGACAGACATTTGTGCGTTCTGTTGCCATGGTATCCAAGGGGGTCCATCAAAAGGCTGTCTGTGCTATGCCTGTCTCAAATAGAATAAAGGCATTAATTCCTGGGGAGAGTGTGATACTCCAAAGATCATGACGCTATTAAAGCTCAACACCTCATTAAATATATTCAAAGTGAGTAGTTCAGATATGTATGTAATAATATTGATCTGCTGTTACAAGTTGTAATATATTATATTATAAAACATAATTTGTAATATATAAAAAAAACACATAGCATAATCCTTTTTTACAGATATGTACAATTAACCCATTCAATCTGGGAACGCATCTGTGTCATTTTAGATATTTAGCCATTATTTTATACATTGGCTATTCAAAAATAGTACATCTACAAGCTCATATAGCCGCGAGCTTGTAGATCTGTATTTATTTATTTTTTAATCGTGAAAATGTATGCACATCTTTGAATATATATTAAAGCAAACATTTGTAATAACTCAAATATTTACTTCTGGGGATTCTACAAATGTCTTCTAAATCAAATGTCTTCTAAATCCTAACATTAAAAAAAAATTAAAAAATCACACCAGTGTGAAGTGGGCGGTGTGGTCACAGTGGTCATCACAGTGATGGAAGTTCACTTAAAGAAAAGTAATATTGTGGACCAACCATTGTACACCCCTAACAGTGCATAGTCCTATTTATAGGGCTATGCACATGTGTCATGTTTCACTAGCCAATCACAGTCCTGAATAGACTGTGATTGGCCAATCACAGTGCAGGGTTAGGGGGGTACACTGGTGGCCAATCACAGCGCAGGGTTGGGGGGGTACAATGTCCAAACCTCACATATAGGGGCGGTTTCACCGCCCAAAAATAAAGTATGTTGCTATAATATCAGTGGTTCTGAAACTCTTTTTGTGTCAAGGACCCCCAAAATTATATGTATTTTTCCGCGGACCCCCCCTCTCCATATTTGGTCAAAAAAAAATTAAAATGTTAAAGCACTATATTCTGATCGTAATCATTGCTATAGAGTGTTTGTTCAGTAACAGGAGTCTCCATGTCTCTCCAGCTCTTTAATAAACATAAAATACATTTTCCGGTAGGTGTCAAGATCTCAGCCAATCAGTACCCATTTTTTTGCTTAAATTTTATAGTGTTCCAGTTCCAATTTTGTCATTTCTGGTCATCACTTCCAATTTCACTTGATATATATATATATCCTGATTGAGTTCTCTGTCCTGATTGGATACAATTGGAAATGAAACTGAAACTGAAACGAAAATGCATTTTCTGTTTAATAAAGAGCTGGAGAGACTTGGAGACTCCCGTTACTGAACAAACACTCTATAGCAATGATTACTATAAGAATATAGAGCCAATTATCACTTATTTTAACCAAAGAAAATCACTTACCCTACCTTTAACAGACTATGATAGGGACACTGAAGGTGAAATGGAGATGGATCACCTGGAGGAAGAGGTGAATACCGCTTTGGACTATCTGGATTCGAGAGCGAGAGATGTACGAGGATAAGACGCATTCGGAGAAATGCTTAAGACGGAGAAAATGCATCTAATGTTGCTTCAGAAAATGTCATGAGAAGACAACAGTCAGTCAAGTTGCCTAAACTGGTCATGGAAAAGTTTACTGGAGATGTGAGTCATTGGCAAAGCTTTTGGAGTCAATTTGAGACAGCAATAGACAAAAACACAAGTCTCAGTAAGTCTGATACATTTACATATTTAAAGTCATTCTTAAGTGGCACAGTGGCTAATTTAGTTGCTGGATTGGCTTTATCAGACCAGAATTATGACAATGTCATTAAAATGCTTACCAGTCGCTTTGGGCGTAAAAGATTTTATAATTAATGCCCACATGAATAAGCTGTAAAATCTCACTCAAGTGAAAAAGGCCACAGATGTGATTGCATTACGCAGACTGTATGATGACATTGAGATACAAGTAAGAAGCCTCGATTCAATGGGAGTTGTATCCAATACCTATGAAAATCTGTTGTGCCCAATTCTAATGAAAATGATACCGGCGGAAATAGCCCTAGACTTCACACGTCACACTGGCGGTGATGAAGAGGAGGGTGAAGAAACAGACAATGCATTCAGTGTAAAAAACCTGATGTCCTTTGTTCAAAAAGAAGTGGAGAGTCGTGAGAGAACGGCCAATCTTACGCAAAGAGCGCAAGACCCCCCAGAGGGAATTAAACAGGGAGCGCTCCTGGGAGAAAAGAACAGAAAAAAGGAAAGCCTACAGTGGCGCATCTTCAACAGCCGCATTTCATGCTGCGAGTTTTAGAGATGAGTCAAGGTGCATATTCTGTAATGGGAACGATCATAAATCAAAGAACTGTACAGAGCTAACTGTCGAACTAATGAGATAAAGGCTGAGGACACAAGGCGCGTAATTGCAGAGCGCATAACTGTGAAGCGTGCGGGCGCAGACATCACAAAACAGTTTGCAATCAAACAGCCAGTCAATATTCAGCGCAAGATAGACGCTCTGATGTACACCACGGCAGTGACAGACAGGTTGAGCGCAGCAGTGCCTCAAATGCAATAGTAGCAAGTTCACCATGCAATTCTGACCACGTACAGTATTACTGCAGACAAATACTATTTGGATAGACGCACCAACAAAAAGCCAAGTAGCAAGTTGCCTATTAGATGGGGGAAGCTAGCACCCGCAGTTGTATTAAAGAGGATATTTCCAGAGCACTTAACCTGCCAGTGATTGGAAAATAAACACTAAATGTGTATGTATTTGGTTCTAAAACACCCCAAAGAATTACATGCAGGAAAGTGAAGGCTCGTCTGAGAAATATCAGAAGCAATCAAAGTATTGATGTACAGCTACTAGAAACACCCAAACTGAGCTCTTCAATGATTAAAGCGCCAAATGAAAAATTAAGGAAGGACTTGAAAACAAAAAGAATGCCCATAGCCGATGTTCCCGTGATGGGGATGGACTCGGTGGAATTGGGAGTCCTAATTGGCGGAGACCAGTACTGGAAAATGGTCACAGGAAAAATGGAGAGACTCAATGAAGGCCTAGCCGAACTGGAAAGTGTGTTTGGATGGCTGGTGCAAGGAGAAGTCACCACGATGAATATCATAACTGAGCTCTCCCAAGATGCACAATGACACAAGTCAGAGAATGTACTGGTTTGTACGAGGCAGACAACTCGCCAAGAGGATTGTCAAGTGTTTTATCTGTCGCAAGTACAAGGTCAAGGCTGGACAACAACATACAGCACCCTTACCACGTGACCGCATTACAGAGACTAAAGGCCCACACATGCTACCAAAATCGGTGGTCACCCTATCACCGCGGTGGTCTGAAAACTACAACATGACGTCACTGAGTCGCGGTGGTGAATCGACCACCGCTCATTCTGTCACATCTCTCTGTTTTTACTGACCGACGTCACCGTATCACCGCTGGGTTGCTCGTGTGGAATTCCGGGCAGTGTGATTGGCCTAGAAGTTGGTTTCCAAACAAACGGACCCCGGAAGAGACAAATGGCAGCGACAGCGGCACAAAGCGAGAGAGAAAAGGTATAATATAGAACAGAATAGAGGCAGTTGAGAGAAAGCAGAGGGGGGGAAATGGACGAGTTTGAAGAAATGTTGGCCTTGGAGGTTAGGAAGTATGAACATCTCTATAACCCGATGAAGGGTCATAAAGACGCACAGAGAACATATAATGCATGGCAAGAGATAGGAGAGACACTGCAGACACCCAGCGAAATCTGCAAAACGAAATGGCAAAGCCTGCGAGATCGGTTCACCAAGGCTCGCAACAGACTGAAGAAGAGCAAAAGTGGCGATGCAGGTGGGAAGAAAGTGGCTCCCAGCCTGTACATCCTGCTCACGTGGCTTTAACCCCACATAAAACACAGAAAAACTACCACAAATATGGCTATCTCTCAATCCAGGGTAAGCACTGCAGTGTTTTTATTGTTTTACGTTATATGTTGTTCACGTTATTACAGCATGAATCATTACCTGTTGCTGGCACTACAGTAATTTTGAACACATAATAAACCCACCATTTTCAGATGAGATTTGATTCCAATAGCTATACTTTAGTAATGTTGCACTCACTTTAGGAGTTGTCTACATAGCCTTTTTGTGTTATCCACAATCATTGTAAACCATACCTCTGTACAAACTGTTATTAAAGTAGTCTTTAAAAAAGTCTGGCTATGGTATGAGAGATTATCAAATGCTTTGAACACCGTTGCCACCTTGTGGTTAGAGACATGACATGACATGACAAACATTATGCATGATTATATAATATACTAGAGTCTCGGGGGGCGTAGACCCCAGCCGCAGCGCGGGGCTTTGCGTTTGTTGGTCCCTCCGTGTCCCTGTCTCTGTGTCCGTATCGCTGTAGCACAGAGTGGGCAGTAGAGATGGGAATTATGGCTCTTTTAAGGGAGGCGGATCGTGGGGTTTCATTCCTTTCAAAGAGGCATTGTGAATACTGGCTCATTTATGGCTCAGGTATTATAGATACGGAAATATATATATATAAATATGTATGTATGTATTGATATGTCATAATAGTATGTATGTTTGTATTGTAGATATCATTTATATGTGACTGTAAGTATGTGTTATTGTGTACTATAATACAGCATATGACATGATATAATAATACATTATTATATGTAATAATATATAATAATATAATATATAACATTAATACAATATTTATTATAGTATAACATCTAATATACTTAATAATACATATTATTGTAATGTGTAATATTATGATATCTTAACAGTTTATTGCAATAATAATTGTAGTGTGTAATTTATTTATATATAATAACTATATGGAATATATGTAAATAGCCATATAATATTCATATTCATATGTATATTATTCATATAGATCCACCGTCTTTCTCCCTCTGTCTCTGTTGTTTTTGCATAAACATGGTGGCTTGTTTCTCGCGCACAATCTGGCAACACTCACTCTCTCACACACACACACACACACGCAAACAGAGTAAGGGTAGCTTGTTTACTATGTGACGTCGTGGCTAATGGTGGCGACCACTCTCACACACACACGCACACACACACAGAGTAAGGGTAGCTTGTTATACGTGATGTCGTGGCTAATGGTAGTGAGCCAATAGATTGGCGTTATTGTTATTATTATTAGGCCTACGTCGTCTCCCCCCCCCCCCCGCACACGTTCGGTCGCGTCGCCGTCTTTCTCCCTCCCTCTCTGTCTGTTGTTTTTGCATTAACATGGTGGCTTGTTTTTCGCGCACAATCTGGCAACACTGAATGTAGTCCAGGCTGTTGGTTGTCTAGCAGTAGCAGCCTACAGGCAGGCTGCTTGTAGTAGTCACGTGACACACAATCTGGCAACACTGAATGTGTTCCAGGCTGTTGGTTGGCTAGTAGTAGTCACGTGACAACAACACACACACACACACACACACACACACACACACACACACACACACACACACACACACACACGTCGCACAGACGCACACACATTAAAAGCCTCTACTTTTTCTTCACACGCTCGTGACTCAAAATTTTGTGTTTTTGTTTGTGTGTTACGCACTGGATTGGAACTATTTTTGCAATGTTATTCTTCACAGTTTACCTCAAAGAAAGGTAGGCTATAATATTGTTTTGTTGTTGTTGCTGGCTGGGTGAGGATCATAGTGGAAGAATGTGTGTGTGGAGCGAGCGAAT
The DNA here is from genome assembly GCF_963280865.1 of Gymnoscopelus braueri. NCBI lineage: Eukaryota > Metazoa > Chordata > Actinopteri > Myctophiformes > Myctophidae > Gymnoscopelus > Gymnoscopelus braueri. The sequence continues at coordinate 1,576,764 of NC_137620.1, read as the reverse complement.
GAGGGTGATTTCAATGGACGCCGCTTCGTGTTGTTTCGGCTGTGGCCGTCGGCGTTCGGTTGTGCTGACGGTAAACGGTGCGAAAGTGTTTCCCCGTCCGGTGTGGTCGTAATGTGGTGAGTAGAATTAATTATGTTGCGAGGTGGAAAATGTGTAGTGAGCAATGAGAAGTACCCTACGCCACCCGTAAATTCAGCACGCACGTTGTGGCTGGTGTTGCGGTGAGATGTCATATGTAGTTGTTGTGTTTAGTCCAAATCAATGCTGTGGGTATGGCGTCAGCGGCGAGAGGTGCAAATCAATGGAGTGGGTGTGGCGTCAGCGGCGGAAGTCAATTCTCCCTTTTATATAAGTAGATAATCATGCATACCACCTATGTTTATATCATATGATTACAAATGACATGATTATGTTGGAATTGAGACATTTGCTAACATAGTTGACATGTAATAAATAAAAGTATAAATACATAAATATATTTTGAAACTATTGTGTTCTGGCTGAAGTATCCGTTATATTGAGATTTTGTTCATGAACACTTCTTCTTTCTTGTCTTATATTAGACACAAGAGGAAGAGCAGCCATCCACCAGTGGTGGCCAGACTGGCCACACTGGCCAGCACCTCCCCTACCCCATGTCTCCTACCCCTTCCAGTGATGAAGAGGTGGAGTTGTCCACAATGAACTGGGAGGACTTTGGAAGCTCTGTGCTGGACACACCAACTCCAGCCCCATCCCCAGCTCCATCCATCCCCATTCCTGCCACCCGTCCTGCTCCCAAACCTACTGCAGCCCCACGTCCTGGCCGAGCTACGTCCATCCCCTTTTCTGCAACCCGTCCTTCTCTGACTCCTTCTACAGCCCCACGCCCTGGCCCTTCCACTACTGCAGCTCCTTCAACTACCCCATCTGCTCCGTCTGATGCTCCGAGGTCTAGGCAGCAGAAGAGGGCCTCTTGCAATTTTGAAACCATTCTTTCGACCCTAGACCAAAGGGCATCAGACAGAGATAATAATAATAAAAATAAACTTTATTTATAAAGCGCTTTTCAAAACATGGTTACAAAGTGCTTTACAGTGGCATTCAAATACATTTCACCAAGAACATATTTGGTGTTGACGGTGAGGCAATTCAGTTTAAAAACAGATGGTAGGATAAACATCCATAAAATCATTACAGCCAAGGACAGGAAAACAATACAGTAAAACAGTAATCGCATGGTCTAAGAGAAAGCCTTGATATATAGGTAGGTTTTCAAGAGTGATTTTTAAGGATGCCACTGAGTCTGCATCCCTCAGGTTCTGGGGTAAGGCGTTCCAGAGAGTAGGTGCCTGGGCTGTAAAGGCCCGATCGCCCATAGTGACTAGGTTTGTTTGAAAAGGAGTCAGGAGACCCTTACCTGACGATCTGAGGTTGCGCCCAGGTTCATGTGGTGTCAGCATGTCTAAGATGTAGGAGGGGGCTAGACCTCGCAGGGCTTTTAAAGTAGTCAGTAGGATTTTAAAATCAATTCTAAGATGCTCTTATGGAAGCAGGCAGGCAGAGGCGCACTGCCGTCATTGAGAGTCTGATGGGCCTGCAAGATGACTGTGGCAGACACGGCCTCCACGTGGCAACCTTCATGAGGTCTCTGCCACCAGCCCATCTGGCTGACTTTAAAGTCCAACTCCGCAACCTCATGAGGAAGACCGAACAGACAGTGGGAAATGAACTTGCAGAGAGAGTTGTGGAAAATGAACTATGATCATTGACAACTTTCTCCATAATGTTTTTGTTTTGTGTGTATTGTTCCAATTCTTGGTTTACCTGTGACCCTATAGTCTACTGAGGCACTACACTGTCAACGTTCCTGTTATATATTATATAATAATCATATATATATTTATATATACATTTAGTATTTTTATATTTGATAGATTTATTTATACATTATTATATTCATTATTGTCCCCGCCAGGCCGAAAGGCATGGCGAGAGAGTATGTTTTACCCCCTGTCCGTCCGTCCGTCCGTCCGTCCGTGTGTCCATCTGTCTGTGAACAGCTAATCTCCGGCACCGTTGGCCCGGTCGCTGCTAAACTGTGCACACACACACTCCCTGGATGCCATTGCCAATACAGAACTTCTGGCCCAATTGTTTTAGATGGCCCTGTTATAGCGCCACCAGGAGGCCGATTTGTGCAAAACCATTTTTTTAATATTACTCCTACAGATTTTATCCAAACATCACGCAAATCAGTACACAGTATCTCTATAGTCATGTGATCAACACAGATCTTTCCATATTCCATTTTGATTGGCTAAGGTTGGCTTCCAAAGTTTGCAGGATTGGTCCGTTTTGAACTAAATGCCTCAAATCATCAACGCAGCTTGCGATTTCCGTGAAATTTCACACACACATTCCCACTAGGCCGAGGAAGAAATGCCACTTGAAAATATTCAAATCAACCTCATGGTGGCGCTATAAAAGGCCAATTTGCGTTTTTAATTATAACTGCACCGATCTGTGTGAAACTTTGCACGCATACTCCCTAGAGGCCAAGGAAAAACATCTGCCCTGCATTTTTCACATAAGCCTTTTATAGCGCCACCAGGAGGCCAACTTATGTAAAACAATTTTTTTGAGATTAAGCCTTCAGATTTAATCAAAATTTCACGCAAATCGGTACACATGATCTCTATAGTCATGTGATCAAGATGGATCTGTTTGATTTTTCATATTCCATCCTGATTGGCTAACATTGACATCTAAAGTTTGCAGGAGTGGCCCGTTTTCAACAAAATGCCACAAATCATGAACGTCCGATTGTGATGGAACTTTGCACGCACATTGGCACTACGTTGAAGAACAAACGCCACCCTCTTAACATTGCCCTATTGTAGCGCCACCAGGAGGCCGATTTTTCTTTTTTATATTACTCCTGCAAATTTTGTCCAAACATCATGCAAATCAGTACACATTATCTCTATAGTCAAGTGATCAAGATGGTTCCGTCCGATTTTCTATATTCCATCCTGATTGGCGAATTCCAAACATTGCAAGCCCACAATAACCTACCTGACCTATACTACTATAGATATAGTGTGTGTGTACAGACACAGACAGACAGACCTGTGTATCAGACAGACAGACCTGTGTATAGATATAGTGTGTGTGTGTGTGTGTGTGTGTGTGTGTGTGTACAGACACAGACAGACCTGTGTATAGATATAGTGTGTGTGTACAGACAGACAGACCTGTGAATAGATATAGTGTGTGTGTACAGACAGACAGACCTGTGTGTGTATATATATATATAGACAGGTGTGTGTGTGTGTGTGTGTGTGTGTGTGTGTGTGTGTGTGTGTGTGTGTGTGTGTGTGTGTGGACAGAAAAACCTTTCCACTGTGATCATTGTGAAAAGAGTGTCAGTCAGCCAGGTTCTCTGAAGAGACACCAGCAGGCAGGCAGACAGACAGACTATATAGAGACAGACTATATATAGAGAGAGATCAATGAATCAATTACTATATTTGCTATGTGAAAAAGTTTTTTATCCCAACGTGTGCTGTCTCATATGATCATGTGTGAAGACAATTAGGCTCTACTCTATAGTATCGCATTTGTAGTTCTCATTCTGTAGATGGATAATACCTACTTACTGCAACCTCATAATTCAGATCTTGAGTCCAAAAAAAAAGTTAGGAAACAGTACAGTTACAAAAGCTATGCTGAAAGGATTACACTAAAAGCTCTGGGATGATTGTTTGCAATGTTACATTAGTTATGGGTCCATTTGGTTTCTGTGGTGGCCAGTCTACAAAGAAAATTGTACCTCAGATTTTTTCAAGTTGGTGTTTTCAATCACAGGCCTCCATTTCTTCATTCACTCATTTGATGACATTGAATTGAACAAATTCCTCAGTGACTGCCATCAATTAGTAAAATTATTTTTAGAAATCGTATACTGTAACAAGTTACATATTCATTTTTTGTCTGTCTCCAATAGCTATGAGGGTGGTCCATCAATCTCAACACCGCAAAAGCGCCTCTCTGTCTTCCCGATGCATCTGTCCCCAGTTGTGGAATCTAGGCCTGGACCTTCCAGGTATGCCTATGTTAGATACGTGCTCAGAACTGCACATGATTGTTCACAATGTACTGTATTTGTTATGTATCTTTCATGTGTGTGAAGTGAAGAATGAATGACTGTATATGTTGCATAGAACTACACGTGACACGTATGTCACATATTATGTGCATGAGTGAGACTCTTTTATAACACACATGTTCAGCATTTAAAACAGTTTAGCAATAGAGAAATTCATGTTGAAATATTTTCGTTTTGGAAAGTAATTTTTTATGTATTCTTTTGAACAGAGCGGACCAACCAGAGCGAACGGAAGAAGCTGTATTGAGTGCCGCAGAGCCTCTTCCAAGTTTGGGTGCAGAAGAAATGGAAGTGGGGTGTCTGCAACAAAGGTTAGACCAAATAACTGGCCTACACGCATGCTTGTATGAAAACTGCTGCCTAGTATTATTGCATTCAACAACACCTTTTTTTCATCCATTTTAGTTTGACATCCATGGTCATTCAAGTGGAGAAGGAAGATGTGGATGATGATCAATATAATGCCCTCATGAACACTGTGTAAGTCAAAGGTTATAGTTCATGTGACATTGATGTTGGACATGCATAATACAAGCTCAAATTATTCCACCTCTCCCATTCATCATTATTATGAATGTAACCCTTCTGTTTTTAGGATATGTTTGACAGATGAAGAATTGTTGGAAGATGATGAGGAAGCCAATGATGACCAGACTCACACTGCTGATGGAGATGCTGATATTGACTTCACCCTTAGTGCTGATGAAGGAGAGCACGAAGATCTTGAACGCACCTTCACAGGTGATGAGGGTGAACAAGCCAATGTTGATGCCACACTCACGGCGGACGAGGAAGAATCTGTAGATTACTGGTCAGATGCAGATTACAGGACCGAAGACGATGAGCAATTATATGCTGAGGACGATGACTCAGACTCGGATGAGGACTATGTGTCCCCGATTTCTTTGAGGTTTGTATGTACAATGTTATTTCATGTAATTTCAATGAATTATTCTGATGAGATCTTTCTAATCATTTCCACTGTTTGTAAAATAGGACTGGTGGTGGTCTCCTTACAGCTCAGATAGACCTGGATACATTGCCTACTGTCGGGATGGATGAAATAGTCTACGACCCCCTTGACCTCGAAGGTGATGATGATACAGAAAACGAATCTTCGGACGAAGTAGGAGACCTTACTGAAGATCTTATAGGTCAGCTGGCATACATAGCCTATGAAAGCTCTCTAAAGGAACTCATCTCTGTCCTCGAGCTGCCAATAAAGAATTTTCCTGTCAAAGACTGTCTGGACAAAGGACCGTTCAGCACCGTTCGGTTTTCCCGAAGAGGCTCTGCAGGCATAATATCTTGGGTATGCCTTTCTTGTAATTTCTCCCCATATTCTTTGTTGTTATATAGTTATACTATGTGTGTAATGTGTCATTGTAATCTATGTTGTACTATATATTTTGTTATTTTACAGATGTGTTCCCACGGCCACACTGTATGGTCATGGAACTCGCAACCAAAGTTGAAATTCGGAATGCAAGCAGGCGATTTTATGATGGCAACCAACATTCTGCTGTCTGGCAACAACTTTGCCAAAGTGAAACTGTTGTTCAAGTACATGAACATGGGCATAGTTGCAGACAGGACATTCTTCATGATCCAAAACGCCTACTGTGTCGATGCCATCAAGGAGTTTTGGCAGTAGCAGAGAGCAGCTGTAATTCAGCATCTGGCTACACAAGTCGGTGTAGTGGTATAGGTAAAGGAACTTCATTCTAGTGTTCTCTTACCATTTACTTCTCTGTATAATTGTTTGTTTTTATTTGATGTTTATCATTCAAATTTTACTTTGTCTAATTTTGTATTCTGTATAAATTATTTGTCAGCCGATGGTAGAATGGACAGCCCTGGTCACTGTGCTCAATATTGCTCATACACCACCATGGACAACGACAGCAAGGACATCATGGCACTAATAACTGTTGATAAACGGGAAACCGAAAGGAAAGCTGTCATAATGGAGAAGGAGGCATTCATTCGGACCATGGATCTTCTGATGGCTGAAGTCAACCTCAAAGAGATCTGTACAGATGCACATGTGCAAATCTCTGCTCTTATGAGTAAGTCTAACATGCAGCAAGAAATGTATATAAACTAATTTATTTTTTCTTTTGCCAAAGACAAGGGAAAATACAAGGAGGCGGGCATCTTCCACTCTCTCGATATGTGGCATGGTGCCAAATTGTTATCGAAGAGAATCACTGCCGTAAGTAAATCATGTGTACATGACGTGTCAGGGTTAGAATGTATTTCTTCTCATTTCAATATTTCCTTTGTGACAATAATGTTGTTGTTCTTGCTGGCTGGGCAAGTCAGTGGTATGAAACCTCTTCTCGTCTGGATGAAAGATGTTGTAAGTCACTTTTGGTGGTGCTGCAATAAAGCCTCAACTCATGATGAATTCATGGTAAGAACACTACATGAACATTGTTGAATTCATTCTGTTTTTTAAACGATGGGCCTGAGGTTCAAAAGTATAACCACCACAATTATAAGTCACCCATCAGATTTGAAGTATTGAAGAAAAACACTCATATAGTACAGTGGGTGTGTGGTCTGATATGATATGATTATTTGTATCTATCAGGAACTTTGGCTGGCTATTCTCCATCATGTCGCTGACGAACATGATTGGGTGATGGGAAAGTGCCAGCATGACTGCCCCCCAAAGCACCCAAAGGAATGGATTGTAAGGGGGTCCAAGGTTCACGACGCCCTGAAAAGTATAGTGAGAAACAAACGTTGGTTGAACACCGTCCACAAGTACCTGCACTTCAGGTGATTATCTTTCTGTTTTTATATATTCTGTTCTATTCTTATTACTATATCTGTTTTTAGATACTAGTTATTACCTTTGTATGGAATATTAGACTCAGTTCAGAGTCTCGGTACGTGTTACTCTAAAGGATACAGAGAACATTCTCAAAGCTTTTAATGCTGAAAATAAAATAAATGACACATAAAAAAAACAGATACGTCAGTCGTTTGAGCGGAGGGACCAACTACTTTTAGAAGTTGCATGTGACAACTCACGCCCTACTCTGCCTGTCTGTCTAGCCAACAGGTAACACTGCAGTTAATGTGTATGGGAGCTGAGACTATTTGAATATCGCACTAGCATTCTGGTATACTAAACAATCAACTAGTTTTTTTGTTTGTGTCTGTGGTACTTGCTTTCACAGATCTACATCGGACCTGGAATCTTTTCAGAATTACATTCTGATGTACTGTATGCTTCAAAGAGGTTTTCATTCAGCCCCCCGGTCTATGAGGCAAGGACAATCCTGGCTGCGCTGGACTACAATCACAACAAGGGCCGTCCTCACAGAATCAATAAAGCAGGAGAAACGAGGTTGGTTCACTTATATAACACACACACACACACACACACACACACACACACACTACATAAATATATAATGTCAGTGTACTAAGACTGATGACCTAACTTTATGGATTTTTTTTTTTTTTTTTTTTTTTACCCAGGGTAGTAGCTGAGCACAAGTGCTCATTTTCAGCAACGCCCTGCACATAGAAACACACAGACAGACAGACACATTAAAACCTGGGAGCTGACTAGTACAACCACAGTCTTATGCTGTTGGCCACTAAGCAGCTCCTCTGGAGCAGTTGGGGTTCAGTGCCTTGCTCAAGGGCACTTCAGCGGTGTTGGGGAAGTGGTGAACATTCACTTCCCCAACCAGATTTTTCCTGCCGGTCCAGGGATTCGAACCGGCAACCTTCCGGCAACGAGGGCGCTCCTCTAACCTTTAGGCCACCACTGCCCAAACACTCATAATTTGTTCTGGTGGAAATGTCAGAGTTGGAAGCAAGGCTTAGCTGCATAGTTTTTAACATCTGCTATAATATAACCGTGGCGCCCCAGCTTAGTGTCTCCTCTCTGTATAATAAACCCTGATTCAGAAAGACACACAAGTTCACATGGGCAGACACAAAGATACAAAAATACACAGCATATTTGTATCTGGAAGTTGAATACAGCTCAACTTGAATTTGTATCTGTTGTAGCAGCAACAAACGTCAGATGTTGCTTTGCATCTTCATGTCGCTGGCTTCCATGGAAAATGGATGGTAGTCTCTATCTTTGTATCTGCCTGTGTGAATGCAGCATTGCACTGTTTGACCCACAGTCCTGTCCCAGTAAATCTGCAGTTCCACCTTGTGCCCTCTGTGTGGAGGTATAGGGTCACTAGCCTAACGACCTCCAATGACACTCACTAATTATTAATACCCCATTAACCCTCAACTACACCCCCCTATTGTACTCTAAAGGTAAACTAATATTTGATCTCTTTTACAGTAGGACCAAGATCTTAAAAAAAAGGTCCAATCGATGGAACGTGCACACCTTGAGAGTAGAGAAGACCTACACCTACATTCCTGACTTACAACGGCGTATCCTTGAAAAGAGAGTTTCATCAGGGAAGGGGCTTCCGAGAACCATGAAGCTCAGACCAGACGATCCACGCCGATTTGGACTTCTTGCTGCTCTCCCTGCACCAATCGAAGAACTTCTCCAGGCCCATGTCAGGAGAGGTGATAGCCACGGTATGTAAATTCCATTACTTCTAATTTCTTCAAAATGTCTGTGCTCTGGTCTATAACATTACTTAGTGTAGCACACAAATAATTAACAATGTTACACTATATCCCTCCCCTCCCCCTTCACCCATCTTTTTCCAATAGGACCGGGCGTGCCACTGACTGTCCCATCTGTTGACGAGATGGAATAGCAAGATGAATCACTAAGGTAAGAAAAATTGAACAGTAAATGTTTGCCTTTTGTTTATGTTGGGCCCATTATTCCTATGCCTTTGTTATATGATTTGTCAAAATTATAATCACCATCAAACAAATTGCTAAATACTATTTATTTGTCCTAGCGAAAATAATGTTTTTGTTGTAATGCTTTTTGAAAAAAAACACACTATTTATTACCTGGATAATTTATGTAACAGGAAAGAAATAGACATCCTAAGGAGGCTTTGACATCGAATGGCATAAATCAATACTAAAACATTGTTTGTGACCTTTATGTATTTGTCTTGTAGGTGCTGAGTTCATCCTACTGTCCCATGCTTCCTTGCTGCTAGAGCCCTGCTCCCATGAACCCAATGCACAACACAAATTACTTTCACATAAGAGGGCTGATATTGTATTGCTAAAAAGCTATTCAAAGTAGCCAATCATTCAACCTAAATTTTTATGGCCTCATTTAAAAAAAATGTATAGCATATTTTATAGCAGAACTGCATAGATAGTGAATTGTATAAAACAAACCGGATAACATATAGCGGCCAAAAGTCTACTGGAGACCTGTGTGTGTGTGTATATATTGTATTGTGTCTATAATGATGTGTAAAATCTACCACAGTGTTTACATTTTTAGGCAGTGTCCTCATTTGTTTTGCTCTCAGAACCGGCACCTGTGAAGTGTACATGTTTATGCCCAAGGTTACGTTATTAAAAGTGTTTCTCATATATTGATTGCTTCATTGACTGGGTTATCACAACGGTTGTATATAATCCATCAATGGTGGTATAAATAAAATACAAATTATTAGCAATATGACAAAATTGTGCAACGGTAAACATAAAAAAGGAATAATTGCACCTATTCAAGTAAAACATTTATAGAAAAAAGGATAATAAAAATTCTACAAAAGATAAGGAGAAAAATTAAAAAATATTGTGCACAAGGTTAGCAAAGTAAAAAATATTGTGCAGTAGTAGTAATAAATAAAAAAAATCTTCGGTAACACTTTCTATGAAGGTCGCCTCTATAATGCTTTATAAGCTCATTTATAATGCATTATAATGCCCTTATAAGGCATTATAATGCTTGTTATAAATGTTTATAATCATGTATAACGACTTATAACCACATTTATAACATATTATAACTGCTGGTCATAATGCATTATTATGCTCAGTGGAACAGCACATTATAACTACCCTAACTTAGTCAGTTGTAAAGGCTCATAGAGAGGTGCTGTAATGTGTCATAACGCATTATAACCAAATGTTTATTAAATGGAATAATGTCTTATAAACATCAATAATATGCTATAACATGACTTTGAGACCTTTAAGTAAAGTGGCCACATATTCATGCGTTATTAGAGATTGTATCATACTATAATACCCTATAGCACGACACAGTGACCTTTAAGTAAAGTGGAAACATTATTTAATGGTTATTAGCACTTGTATCATACTATAATACCCTATAGCACGACGTAGTGACCTTTAAGTAAAGTGGAAACATTCTTTATAAGTCATTAGCATTTGTATCATATTATAATACTCTATAGTTTGATGTAGAGAGAAGGAATGAGTCCATATCAGTGTGTTTTCAGTTTGTTCATTTTACTGGATATTATGGAACTGCAACAAGACAGTTAAACACATAAACAATGAATTTAAGGCACGTTTCTTCATCACATTATTAACAGGATACATTGGCTTTATTTTTGATTGATAGCCATACTGTAACTGGACATAAACAGCATAATACATAACAGAAATAACATCACATTTAAACATTTTTTTTTTTACAAAAATATAACATAAATACATGACACCAAATAGTTCTGTTGTTTCCAAAATAGTATTACTATTACAGTGGGGTAGAATTCATTAATTAATCACAACACAGTCACACAGTAGCAGCTTGGGGCCTCTGCAGTCACTACTTCAGTGCAAGTTAGCTTTAGCTGATAAGTTAAGATGCTAAGCTAAGATGCTAAAATAAGCTGCTCAGCATGGAGGACAATTGTAGTTACAAACATTGTGGAGACAAATGGCCAACTTTCCCACCATCAAAATACTCCCTGGTCATATGCTACTTTATGTGTCTAAGTTTACCGACTTTATGATATCCCACCTGAAACAAGATAGTTAAACACATAATTAAACAATGAATTAAGGCACGTTTGTGTCCAGTCTTCATCACATTGCATAACAGGATGTTATGTTATTGTCCTCTTTGACTGACAGAATCCTGTAGCGCTCACTGGAGTGTAATGCCCCCTTGTGGCGTGGTGGAGCTATTGCTCTGTATGTGTTGTCTTTTGCAGAAATGGAACACAGTGAATATTAAGTAAATAGACTAACATTACAACAATATGACAGAAAATAAATACACTAATATGCGTGAACTCTCTCTTTGAAACTATTTAACTTGTAATACCATGACATCTACTATGAACTTGAATAGCAACAATACATACAGAGCAATAGCTCCACCACGCCACAAGGGGGCATTACACTCCAGTGAGTGCTACAGGATTCTGTCAGTCAAAGAGGACAATAACATAACATCCTGTTATGCAATGTGATGAAGACTGGACAGAAACGTGCCTTATTCATTGTTTGTGTTTAACCTTCTTGTTGTAGGTGATATATCATAAAGTGGGTAAACTAAACTTAGACACATAAAGTAGCATATGACGAGGGGGTATTGTAATGGTGGGAAAGTTGGCCATTTGTCTCCACAATGTTTGTTTTGTAGTATTGTCCTCCATGCTGAGCAGCTTAACTTAGCATCCTAGCTTAGCAGCTAAAGCTAACTTGCACTGAAGTAGTGACTGCAGAGGCCCCAAGCTGCTACTGTGTGATTGTGTTGTGATTAATGAATGAATTCTACCCCACTGTAATAGTAATACTATTTTGGAAACAACAGAACTATTTGGTGTCATGTAGCCTATTTATGTTATATTTGTATAAAACTTATTTAAGTTTAAATGTTATTTGTTATGTATTATTCTGTTTATGTCCAGTTACAGTATGGCTATCAATCAAAAAGAAAGCCAATGTATCCTGTTATGATAATGTGATGAAGAAACGTGCCTTAAATTAATTGTTTATGTGTTTAACTGTCTTGTTGCAGTTCCATAATGTCCAGTAAAATGAACAAACTCAAAACACATTGATATGGACTCATTCCTTCTCTCTACATCAAGCTATAGATTATTATAATATGATACAAATGCTAATGACTTATAAAGAATGTTGTCACTTTACTTAAAGGTCACTACGTCATGCTATAGGGTATTATAGTATGATACAAGTGCTAATGACCATTAAAGAATGTTTCCACTTTACTTAAAGGTCACTACGTCGTGCAATAGGGTATTATAGTATGATACAAGTGCTAATAACCATTAAATAATGTTTCCACTTTACTTAAAGGTCACAAAGTCATGTTATAGCATATTATTGATGTTTATAAGACATTATTCCATTTAATAAACATTTGGTTATAATGCGTTATGACACATTACAGCACTTCTCTATGAGCCTTTACAACTGACTAAGTTAGGGTAGTTATAATGTGCTGTTCCACTGAGCATAATAATGCATTATGACCAGCAGTTATAATACGTTATAAATGTGGTTATAAGTCGTTATACATTATAAATGAGCTTATAAAGCATTATAGAGGCGACCTTCATAGAAAGTGTTACCAAATCTTCTTTTAATCCAGCACGCAGCCAAGGCAAGAAGGTTCTGAACTATGCATGTTCTTTTTCAAGTCACAAAACAAAACTATATACAACTAGAAAAAGTGCTCCTCGGAGCACAGGTCTCCGCCAGGTCAGGTAGGTTATTTTGGCCTCCTAGTGGCGCTATAATAGGCCAATGTGAAAAGGGTGCCATTTATTCCTAGGCCGTGCATGGCAATCGGACACTGCATGCATGATTTGAAGCATTTTGTTCTAAAAATGTGTTTTGCTAAATTTGACCTGCTGGTGGCGCTATAACAGGCCAATGTTAAAAGGGTGGCATTTGTTCCTCAACGTAGTGCAAATGTGCATTCAAAGTTTCACCGCAATCGGACGCTGCGTTCATGATTTGCTGCATTTTGTTCAAAACGGGCCACTTCTGCAAACATGACATGTCAATGTTAGCCAATCAGGATGGAATATCAAAAATCAAACAGATCTGTCTTGATCACGTGACTATAGAGATCATGTGTACCTATTTGCGTGAAATTTGGATAACATTTGAAGGCTTAATATCAAAAAATGTGTTTTACATAAGTCTGCCTCCTGGTGGCGCTATAAAAAGCAAATGTAAAAAAGGCAGGGCAAAGGTTTTTCCTTGGCCTCTAGATAGTGTGCATACAAAGTTTTACACCGATTGGTGCAGTTATAGGTAAAAACACGAATCGGCCTGTTACAGCGCCACCATGAGGCTGATTTGAACATTTTCAAATGGCATTTCTTCCTCGGCCTAATGGGAATGTGTGTGCAAAATGTCACAGAAATTGCATGCTGTGTTCATGATTTGAGGCATTTTGTTCGAAACGGAGTACTCCTGCAAACTTTGAAAGCCAATTTTTGCCAATCAGGATGGAATATGAAGAATCTGAAATCTGCCGTTTCTTTCAATGACTATAGAGATACTGTGTACCGATTTGCGGGAATTTTGGCCAAAATCTGTTGGAGTACTGTCCAAAAATGTGTTTTGCAAAAAGCGGCCTCCTGGTGGCGCTATAACAGGCCCAGGTAAAAAATTTGGGCCAGAGGTTCTGCTCTGGCATCCAGGGAGTGTGTGTGCACAGTTTCTCTGCGATCAAGCCAACGGTGCCGGAGATTAGCTGTACACAAAATGACAGAATGACGGACGGACACACGGACACACGGACGGACGGACGGACAGGGGCGAAAACATACTCTCGCCATGCCTTTCGGCCTGGCGGAGACAATAAGGAATTGAGTGATTTCTACAGCCTGAAACATTAGTGCCCTGGAATATATCCTGTGTATCTGTGAAATGGGTCAGGATAGGTATTTCTAATTGCAGATACATGCAACTGGGAATAACCACCCTGTTGCCGGGACCAAGAGCACCATGTTGCCAGAACACATACTGCCTGTAACCAGCGTAGCGGAACTCCCTGTTATCATCCCCTGGCTCCCTGTCATGTGCGACAACTAAAACGTCATCCCGGTAACGCCTGTGAATCGTAAGTTGCCAGCATCAAGGCAGTATAGGTTGAACTGTGGGAGCAGGGAGGTGCAGTCGTGTGGGTCCTGCCCACAGCACAACTTCTCTCTGTCTGTCGGAATGTCCCTGCAGTTGTGACAGACACACCAAGGAGGAGAAGCAGGTCCAGGTTCTTGTTCAGCTGCCTGTGGTTCTGGTGGTCCAGGAGGGTAACCTGGCTGCGGTTGTACTGGTACCAGTACAACCACAGCCACTGCTTGGGGCTCTGCAGCTCCAGGTAGATAGACTGGCGCGCTTGCAGGTCGTGGTTGGGCAACTGGCTGTTGGCGTTGTCTGCGTTGGTAGGCATTCAGAGCGTCAAAAACCAGACCTGGTTCTCTGTCAAACATCTCCAAGGAGAAATTAAGCATCTCCTCCGTGGTCAATCTTCGAAGTAGACCCTGAGGGATCAAATTACATGGGGGTGAATTTAAATACAGATCCACAAGTTGCTGTGCATTGATGAAGCAAATGTATATTATTACTACTTAGTCAGTGTTGCTAGCTTTAGTTTGAAAGATGAGAACATTGGTCTGTGCTGCTGATAACACAGGAATGCATGGAGTTCAGGTCGGAAGGTCAGAGCTGCCAGCAAGCCAGTGGCTCTTTTGTTTTAAGACAAAAGGAAGATGCAGGGGAGATAAGCTTTAGCACTGGCAGCTCAGCAGAAGAGCTCTAATCCAATTATAAGGTGACAGTCAGGGAAGATGTGTATAAACATATATATATATATATATATATATATATATATGTTTATAGACATCTTTGTGTGGTTCCTTCTCTCCTCTTGGAAAGCAGCAATTCTTTCCTGCTCTTCTAAGGCAGCCACTCCTCGCCTTCTCCCTCTTCCTCTCCCACCTCCTCTTCCTCCCACTCTCTCTCCTGCTGGAGGAGCAGGGCCTGCTATCTCTTCTCCAGCTCTTCCTCTGGCTCTTCCTCCTCCTCCTCTTCCTCCCACTCTTCTCTCCTGCTGGAGGAGCAGGGCCTGCTATCTCTTCTGCAGCTCTTCCTCTGGCTCTTCCTCTCCATCCTCTTCCTCCCACTCTCTCTCCTGCTGGAGGAGCAGGGCCTGCTATCTCTTCTCCTCCAGCTCTTCCTCTGCCTCTTCCTCTCCCTCCTCTTCCTCCCACTCTCTCTCCCCCTGGAGGAGCGCGGGCTGCGCCTACACTAAGTTATTAGCATAGAACAGTGGTTCTCGACCTTATCAGGCCGTGACCCCCCAAAATAATCATATTTGAACTGGGGACCCCCCACCCTGATAAGTACTTGGAATTGAGTTGAGGCATTACATCTTCGGTTCCACAGATAAATATTGTGAAAATAGCCAATCTACAAGCTCATAACACCTCGCAAAGCGAGGCGTTGTGACCTTGTAGATCGGCTATTTTCACAATTTTTGGGTCTTTCTTATATTATTGACAATTTATTTGAACAGTGTTTATAGTATAGTTTGTCGATTACCTGGGGGTCCCGACCAACAGGTTGAGAACCGCTGCCATAGATGATAGGCGAGGCGAATTGCCTTTTAATACAGATATATAACTCGGCCATGATGATGCTACCGACACCGATTTTGGCAAATTGAAATCCAACTTTATCTAGACGTTCGTTCATAAACATGAACAATGCCATAAACACACGATAAATGCACCATTTTTATTACAAAATGTATAATATACCTACATCACTCATTGTCCAGCAGCTTCGGGTATCGTTATATTTATATCCTCTTTTTTTTGTCTGAGAAGAGATGCTGCAGCCTGCAGGTATGATGAAATGAAGTGCGTGTGTGTGCGTCCGTGTGCGTCCATGCGCGTCCGTGTGCACGCGCGCCCATGTGCACGCGTGCCCATGCGCAGTTTAGAACAACAACAACCCACGTGGGAGGAGGGCTGGGGGGCGGATGCTTCAGTGTGACGTTTAGAGGAGGAGGAGCGGACGGGGGAGGGATAGGAGGGAAGGGGGTGCACTCGATGGGCGGAGCCAAGTTTGAATCTGTTTGACGACAGTTGCTTGTTGTCAAACAGAGTTTGACTTGCCTACAATCCCTTTAATCATCATGTCATAATGTTCTTATATTATATGCTTGGACCTTGCAGTTTATGTATTTATGTATTTGTTTAGTTGTTCAGTTGTTTAGTTGTTTAATTATTTATAGTGGGATCACAGTTTGTTTCTCTTTTTATAGGGGTATGTTGTTTTCAGTTATTGTTGGCAGTCATGACAGCCAGTTCCCACCTGATGTCATGTGGGAGTTCAAACTGCTCCACACGGTACTGAATAACTGCTAGCTTGCATAACATCTTCAGATTAGGACTTAAATCTAAGATATACAGGTCATCGGCTGTGTTGCATCCTGTAGCAACTCATAATGTAATAACGGCCTCATAATGTAATAACGGCTCATAATGTAATAATTTAAATGTAATAAAAACTCATATTGTAATAATCATCTCAAAATGTAATAAAAAAGTGAGCGCATAACGTAATAACAGTTTTTTCTATAATGTAATAATGTAATAATGTGTTACATTATAAATCTCACGTAGCCGCTTATAATGTAATAAAAGTTCATAATGTAATAATGTCTCATATTGTTGAGAAAAGTGAAGTGTTACATCACAATAATCATTATCAGTATCATGGTCAGTATCATGGTCAGTACCATGGTCAGTATCAGTATCATGGTCTGTATCATGGTCAGTATCAGTATCATGGTCAGTACCATGGTCAGTATCAGTATCGTGGTCTGTATCATGGTCAGTACCATGGTCAGTATCATGGTCAGTACCATGGTCAGTACCATGGTCAGTATCATGGTCAGTATCGGTATCATGGTCAGTACCATGGTCAGTACCATGGTCAGTATCATGGTCAGTATCATGGTCAGTACCATGGTCAGTATCAGTATCATGGTCTGTATCATGGTCAGTACCATGGTTAGTACCATAGTCAGTATCATGGTCAGTATCAGTATCATGGTCTGTATCATGGTCAGTATCATGGTCAGTATCAGTATCATGGTCAGTACAATGGTCAGTACAATGGTCAGTACCATGGTCAGTATCATGGTCAGTATCGGTATCATGGTCAGTATCATGGTCAGTATCATGTACGTATCATGGTCAGTATCATGGTCAGTACCATGGTCAGTATCATGTCAGTATCATGGTCAGTATCAGTACCATGGTCAGTATCAGTATCATGGTCAGTATTAGCCATGGTTCACATGACGCTTGTAAGTATACAAGCGTCATGGTGCCGAGTCCCCCTGGTCTAAAGTTGTGTTCGTTTTTTTCACATTGCCATCTCTCACATAAACATAAACGTTCAGATTTCAAATATAAAGTGCTTACCACCGAGCCACGGATGTTACAAGGCGATGCGGACCGCGATAAGTACTCGTATCTCCCGTATTGTTCAATAAAAAGCATTTTAATCCCATCGCCGGCCATTTTCTCCAAATTGT
Source organism: Gymnoscopelus braueri (assembly GCF_963280865.1). Taxonomy (NCBI): domain Eukaryota; kingdom Metazoa; phylum Chordata; class Actinopteri; order Myctophiformes; family Myctophidae; genus Gymnoscopelus; species Gymnoscopelus braueri. The sequence continues at coordinate 1,559,122 of NC_137620.1, read as the reverse complement.
CTCCGATACTTTCAACCATGCGACACTAATGGTTGGGAGGTGTATTGCACTCTGATACATTACAAAACAAAAAACAAACAAAAAAAAAAATGGCCGGCGATGGGATTAAAATGCTTTTTATTGAACAATACGGGAGATACGGGTACTCATCGCGGTCCGCATCGCCTTGTAACATCCGTGGCTTGGTGGTAAGCACTTTATATTTGAAATCTGAACGTTTATGTTTATGTGAGAGATGGCAATGTGAAAAAATAGAACACAACTTTAGACCAGGGGGACTCGGCACCATGACTGTCATGGTATGACAGTCATGTTTCAGGGCTAGGTCAGTATCATGTCAGTATCATGGTCAGTATCGGTATCATGGTCGGTATCATGGTCAGTATCATGGTCAATATCAGTACCATGGCCAGTACCATGGTCAGTATAAGTATCATGGTCAGTATCATGTCAGTATCATGGTCAGTACCATGGTCAGTACCATGGTCAGTATCATGGTCAGTATCAGTATCATGGTATGTATCATGGTCAGTACCATGGTCAGTATCATGGTCAGTTTCATGGTCACCATGATACTGACCATGATATTGATATGATACTGACCATAATTAACCATGATACCGACCATGATACTGACCATGATACTGACATTAAACTGACCATGATACTGACCATGATACTGACCATGATACTGACATGATACTAACCATGATACTTATATGATACTGACATTAAACTGACCATAATACTGTCATGATATTGACATTATACTGACCATGATACTGACCATGATACTGACATGATACTGACATGATACTGACCATGATACTGACATTCTACAGACCATGATACTGACCATGATACGTACATGATACTGACATTATACTGACACTAGGCCGAGAAAGAAATGCCACCCTTTTCACATTGGCCTGTTATAGCGCCACCAGCAGGTCTAATTTAGCAAAACACATTGGTACAAAATGCCTCAAATCATGAATGCAGTGTCCGATTGAAAGGCCTAAGAAGAAATGGCACCCTTTTCACATTGGCCTATTATAGCGCCACCAGGAGGCCACAATAACCTACCTGACCTGGCGGAGACCTGTGCTTATTTAGTTTATTACATTATGAGCCGTTATTACATTATGAGTTGCTGTAGCAACTCATAATGTAATAACTGCTCATAATGTAATACATTTACAGTAATAAAAGCTCATAATGCTCATAATAACGTTATTACATTATGAGTTGAGCCGTTATTACATTATGAGTTGCTACAGCAACTCATAATGTAATAACGGCTCATAATGTAATAAACTAAATGTAATTAAAGCTGATAATGTAATAAACTAAATGTAATAAAAGCTCATAATGTAATAAACTTAATGTAATAAAAGCTCATAATGTAATAAACTAAATGTAATAAAAGCTCATAATGTAATAATCAGCTCATAATGTAATAAAATCATGAGCCCATAATGTAATAATGTGTTATGAACCTTGCGTAGCCACTCATAATGTAATAACACTACATAATGTAACTAGAAAAAGTGCTCCTCGGAGCACAGGTCTCCGCCAGGTCAGGTAGGTTATTGTGGCCTCCTGGTGGCGCTATAATAGGCCAATGTGAAAAGGGTGCCATTTCTTCTTAGGCCTTTCAATCGGACACTGCATTCATGATTTGAGGCATTTTGTTCCAAAAATGTGTTTTCCTAAATTAGACCTGCTGGTGGCGCTATAACAAGGCCAATGTGAAAAGGGTGCCATTTTTTCTTAGGCCTTTCAATCGGACACTGCATTCATGATTTGAGGTATTGTACCAAAAATGTGTTTTGCTAAATTAGACCTGCTGGTGGCTCTATAACAGGCCAATGTGAAAAGGGTGACATTTCGTCCTCGGCGGAGACAATAACGGCTCAAATTGTTGTTTCCTGGCAAGTATGATGGTCAGTATCATGGTCAGTATAATGTCAGTATCATGTACGTATCATGGTCAGTATCATGGTCTGTAGAATGTCAGTATCATGGTCAGTATCATGTCAGTATCATGTCGGTATCATGGTCAGTATCATGGTCAGTATCATGTCAATATCATGACAGTATTATGGTCAGTTTAATGTCAGTATCATGGTCAGTATCATGGTCAGTTTAATGTCAGTATCATGGTCAGTATCATGGTTAGTATCATGGCCAATTTAATGTCAGTATCATGGTCAGTATCATGTCAATATAATGTCAGTATCATATAAGTATCATGGTTAGTATCATGTCAGTATCATGGTCAGTATCATGGTCAGTATCATGGTCAGTATCATGGTCAGTTCAATGTCAGTATCATAGTCGGTATCATGGCCAGTATCATGGCCAGTATCATGGTTAATTATGGTCAGTATCATATCAATATCATGGTCAGTATCATGGTGACCATGAAACTGACCATGATACTGACCATGGTACTGACCATGATACAGACCATGATACTGATACTGACCATGATACTGACCATGATACTGACCATGGTACTGACCATGATAATGACCATGATACTGACATGATACTGACCATGATACTGATACTGACCATGATACTGATACTGACCATGGTACTGGCCATGGTACTGATATTGACCATGATACTGACCATGATACCGACCATGATAGCGATACTGACCATGATACTGACATGATACTGACCATGATACTGATACTGACCATGGTACTGATACTGACCATGATACTGACCATGATACTGACCTGATACTGACCATGGTACTGACCATGATACTGACCATGATACTGACCATGATACTGATACTGACCATGATACTGACCATGATACCGATACTGACCATGATACTGACCATGGTACTGACCATGGTACTGACCATGATACTGACCATGGTACTGACCATGATACAGACCATGATACTGATACTGACCATGATACTGACCATGATACAGACCATGATACTGATACTGACCATGATACTGACCATGATACTGACCATGGTACTGACCATGATACAGACCATGATAATGATACTGACCATGGTACTGACCATGATACTGACCATGGTACTGACCATGATAATGACCATGATACCGATACTGACCATGATACTGACCATGGTACTGACCATGATACTGACCATGGTACTGACCATGATACAGACCATGATACTGATACTGATGATGATACTGACCATGATACTGATACTGACCATGATACTGACCATAATACTGACCATGATACTGATACTGACCATGGTACTGACCATGATACTGACCATGATACTGATACTGACCATGATACTGACCATGGTACTGACCATGATACTGATACTGACCATGGTACTGACCATGATACTGACTATGATACTGACCATGATACTGATACTGACCATGATACTGACTATGATACTGATACTGACCATGGTACTGACTATGGTACTGATACTGACCATGCTACACTGACCATGATACTGATACTGACCATGGTACTGACCATGATACTGATACTGACCATGGTACTGATACTGACCATGGTACTGACCGTGATACTGATACTGACCATGGTACTGACCATGATACTGACCATGGTACTGACCATGATACTGATACTGACCATGATACTGATAATGATTATTATGATATAACATACTTTTCTCAACAATATGAGACATTATTACATTATGAACTTTTATTACATTATAAGCGGCTACGTGAGATTTATAATGTAACACATTATTACATTATAAAAAAATCTGTTATTACGTTATGCGCTCATTTTTTTTTATTACATTATGAGCTGATTATTACATTATGAGTTGTATTACATTAAAATTATTACATTATGAACCGTTATTACATTATGAGCCGTTATTACATTATCAGTTGCTTCAAGGTTTTTTTCCGGTTTGGATACGCTGGTGTTTCCTCAGATTGGTTAACTCTTTCAGTGCCAAGAGTATTTTCATAAAGTACTCCCAAACTGCCAGGAATTTGCGTTTTTTGTAATTTTGTAATTTTGTAATTTTTCATTCAAATAAATGATCTGATTGGGGTTTTAAACCCATAATAAAGTTCTACCAGTAGAGAGCAACAAATCGACACATTGATGATCTCGCTGGCTCACTCGCCCCCTCCCAAACAGGCTCACGTCATATCCGGTCAGAACCGGATGTTGACATTTTCGACAATCGTTGATTGGGCTAAATTACGATGCGATACACGACTACGATGACTGATCGTCACCCAGACCAAAGAGAGTAGACGTGGACCTCTCCGTTCGCTTTTTATACCGTGTGACTTTCCCTATTCTGGCCGAAAATCACCGGAGAAAAACAACGTGACCCGGAAATGAATTTTTTTTTTACATCCGGCTCCGGGTGAGTCTGAAGGAGTCAGGAAGCGAAAGTGATCATGAAAAATAAACAGAATAACGCGACCACAGTCAAAAGTAAAAACTCTGGATTTCTCGTGCTGGCACTGAGGGTACTCGGGAAAAACTCGGGATATGTCGGGGCGTGGCACTGAGAGAGTTAACAGACTGAAACTCTTTTCACAACGTTTACAGTGGAAAGGTTTTTCTCCGGCGTGGATACGCTGGTGTGTATTCAGGTGACTCATCTGATTGAAACTCTTGTCACATTGTTTACAATGGAAAGGCTTTTCTCCGGTGTGGATACGCTCATGTATCTTCAGGTGACTTACTTACTGAAACTTTTGTCACACTGTTTACAGATGTGAGTTTTCTTTCCTGTGTCAATCGTCTGATTTCTCTTTACATCTCCTGGTTGAGTTAAAATCAATGGTAAAAAACTTTGATGACTTTGAGATTTTGGTGGGTCTTTGGGTCCTGGTTTCCGGTTGGTTACAGAGCTGACTATTTGCTGACAGGCCTCCGAGCAGATCTGTCCATTCCTCAGCGTTTGGCGGTTGAGGTTGTCGTGGCTCGGATGAGACGTGAAGGTACACTCAGAACAGGAGAGCTTACTTAGTCTGGGAGGATTGGAGGGACCACACTCCTTCCAGTTCATGGTCGGAGCTGCTTCTCTACATTGATTGTAATAGGGACGGAGTTGTAGGTTCTTTTGAGGCTGGTAAATGTGTCCCCTCTCCATCTCCCTGCATTCTTTGTCCACCAAAGTTCTGTATCCCTTTCTCTCGGAACACTATTTGTGGACACACTATCTTCCGGTCTCAGTGGAATGAAGTGGAAGTCTAAAGTAACTTCACACCTCATAGATGCTGAGCAGAGCTTTGGTCTGACCTCACTCACAACACAATCGGTTGCCATGCATGCCTACCAACACCGATGTGCACAGGCTGTCGCCCACCCTACATATGTGGGCAAGAGTGATGACATCAATATGACATTATCACCATGATGGCAGAGATCCACATGGATCTGGTGTTTTTCATTTTAATGTGTTTATCATCATTTACTAATTAGTAACTAAGTAAATGACAGTTTAAGTTCATTTAGACACTTCAGCTCAGAAATAACTAGACAGTTAATGAACCATTTACCATTTATTAACCATTACCATATTAACCATTATCATATATGCAATGATATTGCATTCAAGTTTGGCGGTGTGACTCTGCTCATTTAATATTAGACGATTCTTGTGCAAACATGTCACAGATCTTCAATCACAAGCCCCCTGAGCAGAGCATAACAGATATAACACAACAATAATTATACAACAACAGATAACATACACAACAGATATTACACAACATAAAACAAACACAACATTAACCCTTAATGCACGACCACCACCATAACAACCATCTATGGAACCATCCCACCAACAACCAGAAGCCACAGGGAGGAGGCCGGGGAGGTGGAGGAATTTTAACACCGACAGCTGTACGACCGGCACTGACAGCTAAGCACATAGAATGAATAGAGAACTGAGGCTGCTTAAATGAACCTCCAGATGATGTTGAAACGTACTGACTTAAAGGAGTACGACTGAATAGCTTATTAGCGAATGGGGGGGGTCCGGGGAGTATGAATGAAGTATATAAACATAATGCCTTCCGTGTCTACATGAACTATTGTTACACTGGATTTAAGTTTGCGGTACAACACTATGCGGTACAAACTATGACGCATCGCTCGTATCTCGCTCGTTTCTCTCCTTCGGTTGGCAGCTCTGTTTTCGGCCTCAGTCCTTAGACTCCCTTGGCAGTACGTTCTGCATCTAATGCTTGCTGTGTTTCCACTGAGACTGATGACTCAATCACACTTCAGCGCTGTCTTGACATCAACCTTTTACGTTTCGGTGAGTTGTAACTGTGGTGCGGAGGACCTCTTTTGTTATTTTTATTTCTTTCCCCTCAAAATATTAAGCCCTAGGTTGGGTTGGTGAAAGGGCCTTTCTGTGTGGAGTTTGCATGTTCTCCCCGTATCTCCTAGGGTAGGTACCCTCACAAAAAACATGCAGTAATCCTGGTCTCTACACTGCCTCCCCCTGTTCAGCCGGGGCGCCTGATGGAGAGGAAAGGAACTGGTTGAAATAACGTGTTCCTTCCACACGCTACATCTTATCGGGGAAACTCCCTTCTGTCCGGTGATAATAAGCGACCTACTCACTCCTCATGCATTGAAGGAAGCATGAGCTTAGTTCGGGGCTCTCCCCAGGCTGTTAGAGGGAGAGTAGCTCCCAGGATTAAAGCTTAGGCAATTTGGCACTGGGTGTAAAAATGGGTTACAAAAATCGTGGGATGAATGTTTTAAAGTAAAAAAGAAATAGTAGGACCTCTTTAAAAAAAAGAAAATATTGTCAAAATATTAAGTCAGGTGTCTTTGAGATTGACAGTGTCGCTGAGTCACGATGGCTATTTACAACCACGAAAATTAGCCAAAGTCCTTATCTTCTTTAAGTCTGTTTGTCTAGTACCCCCCTGGTACAAACAACACCACTGACCGCTTTCTTTTTCTGATACACACTGAGAAAGGCTTGATGCCGAAACGCGTCCGTGTATGCCCGTGCCTTATTCATTAAAAAGTACCAGAAGGACTTCGGAGTGCTGGCTATTCTCTGATGAATGGACTGCTTGTTTTTGTTTCTACCGCTTTCTTTTTCTCCCAAATGTAGTCAGCGTGGGTTGGATTCTGCAGCTAGCGTTATCTCCTTATAAATCTGTTATGACCACTGTCCAACCGGTCGCCCGCAAGCTGATTGCCAGTGGAGCACAATATTATTTTGGATAAATGATTTCCTTAATTAGGAGGGAAAATGAAAAAAAAATCTTTCAGGCGGTCCCATGATGGTTAGTGACTGCCACACCTACAGTACAGTACCATTGCGCTCCATGTATACTTAATGTATGGTGGTACCGAAAATAGATCCACAAGCTCTCTACAAGCTCACAATTCCTTCCATCCACGAGTGTTGTGGGCTTGTATATCTGTCTTCAGCATGCGGCACGTGCATAAATGAAGCATTACGGTTACCTCCCACCGGATCATTGCTCCTCACTCCCTGTAAGCATGCAGTAGCAGCCTGATTTGGTGATAGTAGCCCACAGCGTGGATTGGGACGTTCTGCAAGATCATTTTGGATCTTACATGTTTCACAAATGCTGGTGTGTCTTAAGACTATCTAACCTACTGAAACTCTTGTCACACCATTTACAGTGGAAAGGCTTTTCCCCAGTGTGGATACGCTGGTGTTTGTTCAGATTACCTGACTCACTGAAAGTCTTGTCGCATTGTTTACAGTGGAAAGGCTTTTCTCCAGTGTGGATACGCAGATGGTTCCTCAGATTAGTTAAATGACTGAAATTCTTGTCACACTGTTTACAGTGGAAAGGCTTTTCTCCAGTGTGGATGCGCAGGTGTATCTTCAGACTACCTGACTCACTGAAAGTCTTTTCAGACCATTTACAATGGAAAGGTTTTTCCCCAGTGTGGATACGCTGGTGTTTGTTCAGATTACTTGACTCACTGAAAGTCTTGTTACACTGTTGACAGTGGAAAGGTTTTTCCCCAGTGTGGTTACGCTGGTGTTTTTTCAGACTACTTGACCCGCTGAAACTCTTGTCACACTGTTTACAATGGAAAGGTTTTTCTCCAGTATGGATACGCTCATGTGTCTTCAAATGACATAACTTACTGAAACTTTTGTCACACTGTTTACAGATGTGAGTTTTCTTTCCTGTGTAAATCGTCTGATTTGTCTTTACATCTCCTGGTTGAGTTAAAATCTCGGTAAACCGTTGTTGACTTTGAGATTTTGGTTGGTCTGTATCTCCTAGTTTCCTGCTGGTTACAGAGCTGACTATTTGTCCATTCCTCAGCGTTTGGCGGTTGAGGTCGTCATGGCTTGGATGAGATGTGAAGGTACACTGAGAACAGGAGAGCTTAGTCTGGGAGGATTGGGACCACCCTCCTCCCAGGAGTGGTGGTTCATGGTCGGAACTGCTGCTGTACATGGACTGTGATGGGGACAGAGTTGTAGGTTCTGCTGAGGCTGTAAAATGTGTCCTCTCTCTATCTCCCTGAATTCTTTGTCTCTCAAAGTTCTGTATCCCTTTCCTCTCACAACACTACAGGTGGACAAACTATCTTCTGGTCTCAGTGGAATGAAGTCTAAAGCAACTTCACACCTCATATATGCTGAGCAGAGCTTTGGTCTGACCTCACTCACAACACAATTGGTTGCCATGCATGCCTAGCAACTCCGCCCACCCTCCATATTTGGGCAAGAGTGATGTCATCAATATGACATCATCACCATGACGGGACGAGATCCACATGGAAGCCACGCCATGTCTTTTTCATTTTCATGTGTTTATCATTGACTATCATTTACTAATTAGTTAAGTGTTAAAGGATCGCGGGTCAGAAGTATAACCAAGAAAACACACTCTACCAACCACAGAAAATGACACAGCAGAAGTTGCTAGTTTCTACACTCTGAGGAAGGCTTGATGCCGAAACGCGTCCGTGTATGCCCGTACCTTATTAATTAAAAAGTACCAGAAGGACTTCGGAGTGCTGGCTATTCTCTGATGAATGAACTGAGTGTGCTTGTTTTAGTTTCTACCGCTTTCTTTTTCTCCCAAATGTAGTCAGCGTGGGCGTGGGCAGCCTGATTTGGTGATAGTAGCCCACAGCGTGTATTGGGACGTTCTGCGAGATCATTTTGGATCTTACATATTTCACAAATGCTGGTGTGTCTTAAGACTATCTAACCTACTGAAACTCTTGTCACATAGTTTACAGTGGAAAGGTTTTTCTCCAGTGTGGATACGCTGGTGTTTCCTCAGATTGGTTAACTGACTGAATCTCTTGTCACACCGTTTACAGCAGAAAGGTTTTTCTCCGGTGTGGATACGCTGGTGTGTATTCAGGTGACTTATCTGATTGAAACTCTTGTCACACTGTTTACAATGGAAAGGCTTTTCTCCAGTGTGGATGCGCAGGTGTATCTTAAGACTATCTAACCTAATGAAACTCTTGTCACACCATTTACAGTGGAAAGGCTTTTCCCCAGTGTGGATACGCTGGTGTTTGTTCAGATTACTTGACTCACTGAAAGTCTTGTTACACTGTTGACAGTGGAAAGGTTTTTCCCCAGTGTGGATACGCTGTGTCCTCAGATTACTTAACATACTGAAACTTTTGTCACACTGTTTACAGATGTGAGTTTTCTTTCCTGTGAAAATCATCAAAATGTTCAGAAGTTGCTAGTTTCTACTATGCTGCTATGCTGCTTTTGGCTGCTGCTCTGAGCAGCCGTGTCACAGCACCTGAGGTGCAGAGATGTGGCGACTGGGCGCCCTGCCACGAATCCCCCCTTGTTAACAACTAGGTCCCTAATCTAGCCGTTAGAAGGATTTTCTGCAAATTTCAACAATGGGACCACATACACCACAGTTCACTCTTATCTGTGTTTCGGCTTAATTTGTTGTATGTAGATTTCCATTTTAACCAAATAAAACATCTCTGCATCAACTGTCATATAATCTACCCATGTCTAACTGTTTATAGACTGAGTACCATCGAGTAGAGTGACATTACACATGGAAGCAAACAGAACCGTCTGTCACACTTAGATGAACTGGTTTCCTGCACCTGTGAAATGTGTGCACACACTCGCACACATTCCCCGTTCCCCGCTGATGTTAGGACACCAACACAGACCATGCTTAGTGATCAGTAATCAGGCGTTAGTTCAGCCAGTGTCATCTCACTCAACCTCTGTTTAACTTTAGTGTCCCTGCCAGCCAATCAGAGACACCGTGAGACCTTCACTCAGGCTCCGTTCATCTCTCTCAGGTTCTGCTGACAGACCTGGACACACATTTGGCTATACAATCAAGAAAACACATTCAAGACTCACCCAGCAGTCGTAATCCTACAAGCGATGGTAAACTGCAGATGGCCCTTTGATCAAGAATGGAGCCGTGACAAAACCTGTTTTTTGGCCCCTAGTAAATAGGACTTTTTATTATTCTAAAGGATGAAAATACAAAAAATAGGAAAGAGGGACGAGCTGTACACTCAGGAAAATGCAAGCACTGCTCAGATAGTTATCACAAGGTATTCCAAAAAGAAGAGAAGCCCCCGCTTTTGGGCACAACCTCTTTTATAATGTCTGGTCAGGATGGATGCAATAACTCCCTTATTTGGTATACGTTACATTAACTCTTTCATTGCCAAAAACGGGAATTCCCCTCCGATTCTACTATGGCTCTCATTGCCAAGAACGGAAATGACGAAAATGTATAAAAGATTAATAATATTATTATTATATATTTTTTGTTTATCTCAAAGGAACTAGGAGATAACGCCATCCAAAAAGTTGCTGCTCCATTCACTTCAATGTTAAAAAATAAACGGAGAAAAATATCTAATTTTTCCTTTGTTTTACCATGTATTTTCGAGTGAAACATGCCATCTTCAAACTTCAAACAACAGATGTCAACGAGGTCACAATGACCTCGTTGACATTTGTTAAACCACACCTGAAAACCCTCTGTGATTTGCAACCATCAGGGGATCAATCATACTGGAGATACATATTCTGTGACTACTTGAAAAGGTAAGAAAATAGCAAAATCCTGGTACTGGGACGACACAGCCAGAAATAAGTCTGGCAATGAAAGAGTTAAGAGATATGTTGCAATGAGACAAAAACTACTCTGTTACATTTTACTCTATTACTTTTTGGGAGTGCTGACTTCATGTGTTTTACACAGTTTAAAACTGGCCTCTGCAACGTGCCCTTTGCACAGCGAGGCAAGTTCGATAGCTGTGGTTAAGTGCCTTCCTGCAAACTCTTTTGCAGGAAGATTAAGTTCACAGTGTGACTCTCTTACCATGCAGACAGGAAATACACTGTCACTGGGGTCACAAGTTTAACTACATGTTCCACCTGCCAGTATCACTGTTCTCTCTATTCGTCTAATGCATGAATACATATATAGCTCTAAGCAACAAACATACATTTTTATGGTTTTCTTAAGCCTGACAACCGTGGAGTTTGACCCCGAACCCCGGTACTATTTCAGTAGGGGCCTCCCCTGACCATAGTACTGGTCAGGATAGGTTGGTTGAGAGGGCCCATAGTGAGCCTGTACATTTTGCACTGTCTGTGGGCCGACCACCTGTGTCGGTACATGACCAAGGTGGTGGGTTAGCAGGCTGGTCCTGGGGGGTCCCCTGGTACATCTTGTGCTTATTCTTTCCTCTTCAACCCGTCTGTGCTGGCCATACTGGGGCGGGAGACCTGGCACGCTGACAGGTGTCCCCGTCTGGTGGGCGATGACCTCCGGTGCCTCTCTGGCGAGCGGCCATTTCTCTGGCCCCGGGCATAGGAATGACCGGGCTCACAACATTAAGTAAATGACAGTTTAAGTTAAGTTTGCGGTACAACACTATTATGTGGTACAAACGTCTCACGAAGCTCAGCGACAGGTAATTATGATGCACCGCTCGTATATCACTGGTTTCTCTCCTTCGGTTGGCACCTCTGTTTTCGGCCTCCCTCCTTAGACTCCCTTGGCAGTACATTCTGCATCTAATGCTTGTCGTGTTTCCACTGAGTCTGATGATTCAATCCCACGTCTCGATGAGTTGTAACTGTGGTGTGGTGGACCTCTTTTGTTATTTTTATTTCTTTGACCTCAAAATATTAAGCCTTGGGTTGGTGAAAGGGCCTTTCTGTTTGTAGTTTGCATCTTCTCCCCGTGTCTCTTAGGGTAGGTACCCTCACACAAAATATGCAGTAATCCTGTTCTCTATACTACCCCCCCCTGTTCAGCCGGGGCTGAACAGGATTGAGGGGAAAGGAACTGGTTGAAATAACGTGTTCCTTCCATGCGCTACATCCTATCGGGGAAACTCCCCTCTGTACGGTGATAATAAGCGGCCTGCTCACTCCTCATGCATTGAAGGAAGCATGAGCTCAGTTCGGGGCTCTCCCCAAGCTGTTAGAGGGAGAGTAGCTCCCAGGATTACAGCTTAGGCAATTGGCGCTAGCTGTAAAATGGGTTACAAAAATGGTGGGATAAATGTTTAGAGGAGGAAAAATAAAAGTTGTACCTGGCGTGAGTAGGACCTCTTTAAAAAAATAAAATATTGTCAAAATATTAAGTCAGGTGTCTTTGAGATTGACAGTGTCGCGGAGTCACGATGGCTATTTACAACCACGAAAATGTGCCAAAGTCCTTATCTTCTTCATGTCTGTTTGTCTAGTACCCCCCTGGTACAAACAACACCACTGACCGCTTTCTTTTTCTGATACACTCTGAGGAAGGCTTGATGCCGAAACGCGTCCGTGTATGCCCGTACCTTATTAATTAAAAAGTACCAGAAGGACTTCGGAGTGCTGGCTATTCTCTGATGAATGAACTGAGTGTGCTTGTTTTAGTTTCTACCGCTTTCTTTTTCTCCCAAATGTAGTCAGCGTGGGCGTGGGCAGCCTGATTTGGTGATAGTAGCCCACAGCGTGTATTGGGACGTTCTGCGAGATCATTTTGGATCTTACATATTTCACAAATGCTGGTGTGTCTTAAGACTATCTAACCTACTGAAACTCTTGTCACACCATTTACAGTGGAAAGGCTTTTCCCCAGTGGATACGCTGGTGTGTCTTCAGACTTTCCATCTGACTGAAACTCTTGTCACATAGTTTACAGTGGAAAGGTTTTTCTCCAGTGTGGATACGCTGGTGTTTCCTCAGATTGGTTAACTGTTTACAGATGTGAGTTTTTCCCCAGTGTGGATACGCTGTGTCCTCAGATTACTTAACATACTGAAACTTTTGTCACACTGTTTACAGATGTGAGTTTTCTTTCCTGTGAAAATCATCAAAATGTTCTTTACATCTCCTGGTTGAGTTAAAATCTCAGTAAACCGTTGATGATTTTGAGATTTTGGTGGGTCTGTGTCTCCTTGTTTCCAGCTGGTTACAGAGCTGACTATTTGCTGACAGGCCTCTGAGCAAATTTGTCCATTCCTCAGCGTTTGGCAGTTGAGGTTTTCGTGGCTCATATGAGACGTGAAAGTACACTCAGAACAGGAGAGCTTAGTCTGGGAGGATTGGAGGGACCACACTCCTCCCAGGATTGACGGTTCATGGTCCGAGCTGCTGCTGTACATGGACTGTGATGGGGACGGAGTTGTACAGTAGGTTCTTTTGAGGCTGGAAAAAGTGTTCTCTCTCTATCTCTCTGTATTCTTTGTCTCCCAGAGATCTGTATCCCTTTCCCTCACAAAAATATTGGACACACTATCTTCTGGTATCAGTGGAGTGAAGTCTAAAGTAACTTCACACCTCATATATGCTGAGCAGAGCTTTGGTCTGACCTCACTCACAACACAATCGGTTGCCTAACAACACCGATGTGCGAGGCTGCCACCACCTCCATATTTGGGCAAGAGTGACGTCATCAATATAACATAATAACCATGACGGCAGAGATCCACGTCATGTAATTTTCACTTTCAGTAGTTTATTATTTACTAATCCTACTACTTTAATTAAAATAACCACGCTGTGGTGTACGTCCCGGGTTGGCCAGCACACGAGCACTCCACTAGCCTCCAAACTTGCCACAGACTATTGATCAGTGCTCTGGCTAATGCCTCCTTCAATGTACTTACATATTGTACAGTTAATATAAAACTACATTCATTTTAGCCACTTTTTTTTGGCTACTAGGCCCACCCTACTGTGCATGAGTGATATAGGCAGGCGGATAAACCACATCGTCAAGCTCATGTCACCATGATCAGCCATAACCATATAAGGATTTTCCTTATGGCATCAGGCCCTAACAAATCAGTCAGCATACTGTATATGGCCATAAGCGGGACAACGACTGACAGATACAGAGACCCAGTCGGCGGACCTCCGGGCCATCTACTGCCGGTTATCATCACCGCCGCGGTCCGAGAAGCCCTCGGCGGAGCCAAGTGAAAAGAAAAACAAACAAACAAAGATGCAGCGTGTCCCCGGTTACTTCCGCGTTGACGCAAAGAGAAGTGTGCCCCACAGGTCACAAGAGGGCAGTGTGGCGCTAGGTCAGGAGTTCTCCTGGCAGTCACTGCACTGTCACTGTTGCAATTCACTGACTTTGTATGAGTATTGAATATACAAATAAATACTTTCACGGTAAATAAGTGAAATAAAGATAAAGAGACACTTGGCTCTGCTCATATACTGATAGAGGAAGTGTATTGATATACGAAGTATATGAGTATACAAATATTCGAGTATTGAGTATATAAGTGTATGGGTATACAAATACATACGTTTACGAATATATACCTATTTATTTAGGTATATAGATAAGCATACATGGCTTAAATAATATGGCAAACATGGCCAGCCCAGCGCCCCACGTCTGTCTGGGCTGTGGGCGGCCACGATAGATGTATGCTTTGCTTGGGGATGGATCATGCGCGCACGGGTAGTCTGGACCCCTCTGCGTGCATGAATTGCTTTATCCTGCCGGCAGTCGTTTTCTCTCCAACCCGCGAAGCGGGGGGCACCATATATGGTGTGTTGCACGGCAGAGCCGTCCACACCTAGGTGCAATTCTACATTGTGGCGCGCGTTCCACAACAAGGAAAGAGTTTGGAGTAGAAATGTCAGAGTCTTCGTATTGGAGCGCCTCAGTGCGGCTGCAGAGTTCAGGTGCAACCTCTTCCAGGGGAAGATGGAGACACTAGAAACTCTGCTGGAGACACAAGACCAACTGCTGGACATTGAGTTTGATATGGGCATCCATCCTGACAACGACTGACAGATACAGAGATCTCCATATATGCCCATAAAAGGGACAAGAACTGACAGATAGAGATCTCCATATATGGCCATATTAGTTGGATCACTGGTGCATAGTAGCTGTGAGGGCCGCGAAGCAGCCCGAACTTATAGTCTGTTAAATAAATGTCAGTTTAAGTTAAGTTTGCGGTACAACGCGGTACAAACGTCTCTCGAAGCTCAGCGACGGGTGATTATGACGCACCGCTTGTATCTCGCTCGTTTCTCTTCTACGGTTGGCAGCTCAGTTTTCAGCCTCCCTCCTTAGACTCCCTTGGCAGTACGTTCTCTTTCGTGGTCGAGACTGGCTCTCCACTACATATTATTCAATATGTACGGGAACTGACCCCCAGGGGCAGTGCTCGTGGATACTCTTTAAGACACATCACATATGGTGGCCCTGCCCTGATTTGTAATCAGTGGGGTATTTAAGCCCCACCCCAGCAGGGCCACTTCGATTCTTTGATTTCCACGAGTGCAGACGCTTTGTGGGCTCAGTTTAAGACGAAAACAGTACAGAACGGGTGTTTGGCAGCGTGGTCCACTTACCTTTGGTAGAGAGCAGGTCTGGCGAGGCTCCTCTCGGGACGCTTCGCTGTCATATTTCACACCAACAAAAGTACATTCCTGGCGTTCGGCGTGCGCCCTGGTTCCGAATCTGACCCAGTCAGAGGGCGGATCAGGGCGGCTGCTGTTCTGCTCGAGTGACCAAGTGGGAAGCCGTCTGTCGGCCGAACGCTTGGATCGCCGGCATCGCCATCGCCGCGGCTGCAGCCTGGTTCCGAGTCTGACCCAGTCAGAGGGCGGACCAGGGCGGCCGCTGGTTTGCTGGAGCGACCCAAGTGGGAAGCCAACCCCGTGAAGCGGTTGAGCGCTTGGATCGCCGGCATCGCCGCCACGGCGCGGTACCGAGGTAGACCGTAGAACCCGAGCGAGGCTGACCCAGTCGGCGGACCTCCGGGCCATCTACTGCCGGTTATCATCACCGCCGCGGTCCGAGAAGCCCTCGGCGGAGCCAAGTGAAAAGAAAAACAAACAAACAAAGATGCAGCGTGTCCCCGGTTACTTCCGCGTTGACGCAAAGAGAAGTGTGCCCCACAGGTCACAAGAGGGCAGTGTGGCGCTAGGTCAGGAGTTCTCCTGGCAGTCACTGCACTGTCACTGTTGCAATTCACTGACTTTGTATGAGTATTGAATATACAAATAAATACTTTCACGGTAAATAAGTGAAATAAAGATAAAGAGACACTTGGCTCTGCTCATATACTGATAGAGGAAGTGTATTGATATACGAAGTATATGAGTATACAAATATTCGAGTATTGAGTATATAAGTGTATGGGTATACAAATACATACGTTTACGAATATATACCTATTTATTTAGGTATATAGATAAGCATACATGGCTTAAATAATATGGCAAACATGGCCAGCCCAGCGCCCCACGTCTGTCTGGGCTGTGGGCGGCCACGATAGATGTATGCTTTGCTTGGGGATGGATCATGCGCGCACGGGTAGTCTGGACCCCTCTGCGTGCATGAATTGCTTTATCCTGCCGGCAGTCGTTTTCTCTCCAACCCGCGAAGCGGGGGGCACCATATATGGTGTGTTGCACGGCAGAGCCGTCCACACCTAGGTGCAATTCTACATTGTGGCGCGCGTTCCACAACAAGGAAAGAGTTTGGAGTAGAAATGTCAGAGTCTTCGTGTTGGAGCGCCTCAGTGCGGCTGCAGAGTTCAGGTGCAACCTCTTCCAGGGGAAGATGGAGACACTAGAAACTCTGCTGGAGACACAAGACAAACTGCTGGACATTGAGTTTGATATGGGCATCCATCCTAACGAATAAAATGTATGTATACAAATATAGATGTATATATATATACATTGAGAAAAAAAAAAGGCCAGGTGCCTGTCGTTTAAAGGCAAGCCGTTTCCACTGCAACCCAACAGACTGAACGTCCCAGGGTGGCAGAGCCGCACCATACAAGCGTATTGGTGCCAGGTTCGGCAGCTTCTGCGTTCAGGTGTAATAACGCACTATACGGCGTGTCGCTGACGGGGTCAGTTCACGCGACCGTGGTGTAGTTCTGTCTGTCGATCTGCCAGTAACACAGACAGGACGTGCTGTGCGGTACACAAACTGTGCGGTACACTAACTGTGCGGCCAATCCCCGGCCATTGTAGCCCGCTATACGGCGTATCACCGGTTGGGTCGGTTTACGCGTCCGTGGCGGAGTTCCGCCAGTGGAGACACTGGGCGGGGCGCGCTGGGAGTCTGTCGAACAATTGCAACAGTATACCCGCGGCCATTATAGCCCGCTTTACGGCGTATTACCGATTGGTCGGTTTACGCGTCCGTGGCGGGTCTGCCAGGGGTCCCCTGAATCAGTCGTTGCACGCTATACAGCGTATCGCCGACTGGGTCGGTTTACGTGCTGTAGCGTAGTTCGCTGGAGAACCGGGTTTGGTGATTCCAGCGGAGCACATCCGTACTGTCAGGGGCGAGCGGAGCGCACCATATATGGTGTGTGGCACGGCGGGGCCGTCTACACACCTAGGTGTAATTCTGCGTGGTAGAATCCGGTCATCGGTGTGAAGCCACGGAGTAAGCTCCTTGCTCATCCCGAGAATGCACAGAGCCATGGTTATCCGGACGCAGCTAGCCAACACAGAGGCTACTCCGTCACTGTATCAGCGTGCGCTTACGCGGCGCTTGCGTGACCATAATAGCCCTGACCTTTATGGAGTATGGCTGCTCTCCGGCCGGCGAGGCGCCATCGGTGGCGGTCCTAGTCCAAGCTGCGGCAGGAGGACCGAGCTTGTCCGATGAAGCGGCCTATTGAGCCATCGGCCTTGTTAGGCCAAGAGGCCAGTGCCCGGCTACAACGAGCTAAGGAGGCTCGTGGATGTGCACGGGAGGTGATGGCAGGAATGCTCCGGTGGGGCTGTGAGCAGCTTGCCGAAGTAATAGAGTACTTTCTCCACCACTGGTGTGGACAGTCATTATAGCCTGCTTTACGGCGTATCACCGATTGTGTCGGTTTACGTGTCCGTGGCGGGGTCCCGTCAGTGGGAACACTGGGCGGGGCGTACTGGTGGTCTGTTAGAACACACATAAAGCAGCCATTAGAGCCCACTATACAACGTATTACCGGCTAGGCCGGTTCGCGGGTTCGTGGCGGAGTTCCGTCAGTGGAATCACTTGGCAGGCGGCTGGTGGTCTGTCGAACACAACCTGGGCGGCCATTATAGCCCATTATGCGGCGTATCACCGATTGGGTCGGTCTACGCGTCCGTGGCGGAGTTCTGTCGGTGAATCTGGTCTCAGTGACGCAAGACAGAACGCGCTGGGTCTGCCAGGGGTCCCCTGAATCAGTCATTGCACGCTATACAGCGTATCGCCGACTGGGTCGGTTTACAGCTGTGGCATAGTTCGCTGGAGAACCGGGTTTGGTGATTCCAGCGGAGCACATCCGTACTGTCAGGGACGAGCGGAGTGCAACATATATGGTGTGTTGCCGTTTCCACTCCAGCCCAACAGACTAAACGTCCGTGGGCGACGGAGCTGTGAGAGCCAAGCTCAGGCTATGGCTCCCCCTCTTTACTTGCCCTGCCTGGTTTGGACAGGTCTGTGGAGATGGATTTTGTTTTAAGAACAAAATCCTAAAGGAGAGCAAGAGTAGCCCCCCGCATGTTACAAGGTGCTTGGACGCAGTCCTGGGACCTTGGCGTCGGGAGAGCCTCTGCATCCAAGATTGGATGACCGGCTGGTGCGTGCTTGCTCAGAGGAGCAGTGCCACAACGATGTGGCCAGGCTCCGGCGGCACTTGGGCACCGGCGCCTCGACAAGAGAGGTTGCAGGCTCGGCATGGGTTAGAGGCCAGAGCAGGGACTTCGTCCCTTGCTCCAGTGGGACGGGCCACCCTCTGGGCTCGCCCAGTTTTTCAGTTGAGGGCCAGGTTGACCTGGAGGCTGTGCCTATGCCCTTTGGGGCTGATGGCAGCCACGGCACACATTGTGCCCCCGGCTCTCCTGAACATGCGGGCAGTACGGATTGGGTCAATCCCTGCATTCCACCCTATGGCCTGATCAGAGTACGAGTCAGTCTTGAACTGCACCCTTCCCACCCCCTCAGGGCAGTGAAGCAGGGTTGCAGTCACTGTTGGGCCCTGTCAGGGCCTTGGAAGTGTGTATGGACCTAACTGCCTTGGGCAGATGGTCTCCAAGGCTGGGCTCCCTCAATGGGTTGTGAAACAATCCAGCAGGCGTTAGGTGGGCAGACAGGCCAGCCCCGACAGGAATGTGTGCACATTCCACACAGGGCCTCGCTGCCTCATGGGCTCTGGCGAGGTGCCCCTCTATCTGAGATCCGTGTGACGGCTCCTGTTTGACGCCGTACATTCCTTGTCATTTACAGTCATGCACCATACGGGCGTATTGCTGGCGGAGTCAGCTAACGCGTTCGGGTATGTAGTCCTGTCAGTGCGGTGACACAGTGGAGCATGCAGAGACTGTCAGGGGTGAGCAGAACGCACCATACGGGTATGCTACGGCATGGCCAGTTACGCACCTAATGTAGTTCTGCAGGGCGGAAGCCGGCGGGGTCGTGTGAGCCACGGAGTGAGCTCCCTCCTCATCCCAAGATAATTGTGTCGCTGCGCTGGGGTTCAGCCAGTGACACGACGGTCCCAAACAAGGGCAACATGTAAGTTACCCAGTTGCCGAAGGGGGCTCGTGGCCCTCTCACGGTAGGCCAGCAGTCCCCCCACAGGAGGTGGTACCGTGTGCCTTCAGTGCCTTGCGGCTTGGGGCATCTGAGCCTGTGAACACTTGGGCTGCAATGGCTTCTCTCGAGGCAGCATTCTTGCTGTTAACTTCTCAGCTACAAGAATGTCCCTGTC
Source organism: Gymnoscopelus braueri (assembly GCF_963280865.1). NCBI lineage: Eukaryota > Metazoa > Chordata > Actinopteri > Myctophiformes > Myctophidae > Gymnoscopelus > Gymnoscopelus braueri. Next base: position 1,538,923 of record NC_137620.1, on the reverse strand, counting down.
GTGCATGAGGGATGCTGACGCTTCCTACATGGCAATGCTTGGGTGGTGCTGGTGTCAATCCCTGCATTCCACCCTATGGCCTGATCAGAGTACGAGCCAGTCTATTGAACTGCACCCGTCCCACCCCCTCAGGGCAGTGGAGCAGGGTTGCAGTCACTGTTGGGCCCTGTCAGGGCCTTGAAAGTGTATGGACCGAACTGCCTTGGGCAGATGGTCTCCAAGGCTGGGCTCCCCCAATGGGTTGAGAAACAATCCAGCAGGCATATAGGTGGGCAGGCAGGCCAGCCCCAACAGGAATGTGTGCACATTCCACACAGGGCCTCGCTGCCTCATGGGCTTCTGGCGAGGTGCCCCCCTATCTGAGATCTGTGTGACGGCTCCTGTTTGACGCCGTCCGCATTTATCAGGTTCTACTGCATGGGTGTGGTAGCCAGCACCCCTATCACTGAGTGCGTGCTGGGCTCCGCAGCAGGACATGGCCTTCACCAGTCGTATCTGCAAGGAGAATTGTGGAGTTGCAAGCTCTGTCAGTCCATGAGGAGCTTTGCAGGTCTAGGCCCAGATGATGGAGGAGCAGTGTTACGCCCCATCCTGGCCTTTCTCCCCAAAGTTCTCTCAGAGGTATATCTCAATCTGGTGTTTGAGCTCTGTCCCTCTTTGACATGCAGACAGATGGAGTACAAAGACAGAGTCGGTTCCCACTCTGCCCTGTTAGAGCTTAGTGTCGTACGTCAGGGCCACACAGGCCCACAGAGTAACAGACCAGCTCTTCGGGTGCTGAAGCAGGAGTGCTTGGACCACTGGTAAAGGCTAGGCTGTCCCGCTGGATCACAGAAATGATCCAGCAGGCATACAGGCGGGCAGGAGTACCAGTGCCGCCTAGGTGCGGGCACACTCCACCCGTGGGACGGCGGCCTCCTGGGTGCTGTGGAATGGTGCGTCTCTGACGGAGATCCGCACAGCAGCAACATGGTCGACTCTGTCTACATTTACCCAGTTCTGCCGACTGAGCGTGGCAGCCAGCACCCCATCCACGGAGCGAGTGCTGGGCTCCAGGCGGTAGAGCAGGTCATACTCACCGTGCCTCCGAGACCCTGGCTCCCGTAGGACAGGCCGGGCTCGGAGTGATGTCGTGCATAGTATGCTAGCCCTGCGTCTTGCGGGCTAGGTGGCTAATCAGTTGACTGGCCTGTCGCCAGCTGGGCCTAGGTAGCGTCTTGCGCCTAGGCCACGAGCATTACATACTTTGTTGGATGATAGGATTTTGGAGCACGCCTTGGGCTGATACTGCGGGCTTAAACTGCTTCTGGCTGCCGCGGCTGGGTCTGCTTATTTCCTCGCGGTGTGTCTTAGAGAGTTCCCGTACATATTGAATAATATGTAGTGGAGAGCCAGTCTCGACCACGAAAGAGAACGGCTGGTTACATCCTATGTAACCCAGGTTCTCTGAGTGGAGAGACTGGCTCTCCACGAATCAGCCGCTCCGAAATTCGTGTCAATCAAAGTTAATCGAAGTGGCCCTGCTGGGGTGGGGCTTAAATACCCCACTGATTACAAATCAGGGCAGGGCCACCATATGTGATGTGTCTTAAAGAGTATCCACGAGCACTGCCCCTGGGGGTCAGTTCCCGTACATATTGAATAATATGTAGTGGAGAGCCAGTCTCTCCACTCAGAGAACCTGGGTTACATAGGATGTAACCAGCCGTTCTGCATCTAATGCTTTTTGTGTTTCTGTTACCGGCCTCAGACCTAGAGGAATCTGGGTCGGTACAAGTGATACACAGGCAAGGTGCACTGTGGATCTGTGAAAAACGAGGAACAGACGCGTTACTTTCTCTTGCCTTGCTTAACCAGCACTGGTTTATTACTGAACATTTACAAAACACTCATATAGCATTTCAATACTTTCAATCATATGATTTCAAGTTATCAATATCAAAAATATTGTTTAACAGACATTTTCCTTCACATTACTTGCAAAAATACAATAAATCAAGTAATACAAAAATACAATGTATTCTTCATAAACCCAAAATAAAGTGCAAAACAATAATACATTCAGTACTCCAAACACACTTAATACTGTAGTCAAAACACTCAAGACTCCATCAACAACAACAATAATACATTTCCTAAATCTAATACACTCTAATACACACAGCTCAAAATACAGAAAATAACACGTTCTCAGTCACACAAGCATGCACGCACGTGCACGTGCACCATGTGTGCTTTCTGTGTGGAAACACAGTGTAAAACTACCTGGCAGCAGCATTATTCAACTCAACAAAACAATAAAACTACTCGTCCAAACTTACTTCAGGTACACTCAAAACGTAACAAAACATATGACAGTTCACATTAGTTTTAACATCCTCATGAATGTTTTAGATAGTTATATTATTACCTGTGAAAAACGAGGAACAGACACGTTACTTTCTCTTGCCTTGCTCAACCAGCAGCGGTTTATTACTGAGCTGCGCATGCGTGGGCCAAGACTATAGTGTTTCCTCTGTCATTCACAGGAGCGCAGGGGCGCCATCTACTGACTTGGAAGTCTAATAAGATGTGAAATCACATACAAAGTGTCACAATACTATTAGAGTAGTTCTGATAATCTTCAAAAATGGGGGGTGTATGTTTTACTGCAAAACTTTAAATAGAGGCATTTTCTGAACCCTCTACATCTCCACTGAGTTTTTTTTTTTGCCCTCAACATATTAAGTGTCTTTGAGATTGACAGTGGTGTGGAGTCACGATGGATCTACAACCATGAACGGCAGCTAAAGTCCTTGTCTTCTTAAAGGGATAGTTCACCCCCAAAATGACTTGTTTTCTATCGAGTAGTCACTCCAAGGAGACTTGAATGCATGGATATGTTTTTGTTTTTGTCACATTCCTAAGCCAGCAATTTGATGACTGGCAGCTGTTCCGGTAGGAGACACAAAGAGTCTCCTTTGTGTCTCCTACCGGAACCGCTTCCTACCGGTCAACTGGTCATTAAATCATTGGCTTAGGAATGAGACAAAATCAAAAGAATATCCATGAATTCAAGTCTCCATGGGGTGACTATTTGAAGAAAAAAAGTTTTGTTTTGGGTGAACTATCCTTTAATGTCTGTCTGTCTATCAGTACCCCCCTGGTACAAACAGTACAAACAACACCACTGACCGTTTTCTTTTTCTGATTCTAAGGAAGACCACTGCCCAACCGGTCGCCCGCAGGCTGATTGCCAGTGGAGCGCGAGATTATTTTGTAATATCTTTAAGGCGGTCCCATTGGTGGTTATTGACTGCCACACGTGCAGTACCATTGAGCTCCATGTATAGGTCAATGTATGGTGGTACCGAAAATAGATCTACAAGCTTTCTACAAGCTCACAATGCATTGCATCCACAAGTGTTGTGGGCTCCTATATCAGTTTACATCATGCGTTACATGCAGAAAGGAAGCATTATGGTTGCCTTCACCGGATCATTGCTCCTCACACCCTATAAGCATGCAGTAGCAGCCTGATTTGGTGATAGTAGCCCACAGCGTGGATTGGAAAGCTCTGCGAGATCATTACGGATCTTACATGTTTCACAAATGCCGGTGTGTCTTAAGCCTATCTAACCTACTGAAACTCTTGTCACATAGTTTACAGTGGAAAAGTTTTTCTCCAGTGTGGACACGCAGGTGTTTGTTCAGATTGTCTAAATACACTGTTGTGTCTTCAGATTATCTATGTCATTGAAGCTCTGGCCACACCGTTTACAATGGAAAGGTTTTTCCCCAGTGTGGATACGCTGGTGTTTTTTCAGACTGCTTGCAGTGGAAAGGTTTTTCTCCGGTGTGTATACGTAGGTGTGTATACGCAGGTGTGTATTCAGGTGACTTATATGATTGAAACTCTTGCCACACTGTTTACAGAAGAAAGGCTTCTCTCCGGTGTGGATACGAAACTCTTGTCACACTGTTTACAATGGAAAGGCTTTTCTCCAGTGTGGATACGCTCATGTGTCTTCAGGTGACTTAACTTACAGAAACTTTTGTCACACTGTTTACAGATGTGAGTTTTCTTTCCTGTGTAAATCGTCTGATTTGTCTTTACTTCTCCTGGTTGAGTTAAAATCTCGATAAACCGCTGTTGACTTTGAGATTTTGGTGGGTTTGTGTCTCCTAGTTTCCTACTGGTTACAGAGCTGACTATTTGCTGACCTGAGCAGATTTGTCAATTCCTCAACGTTTGGCGGTTGAGGTCGTCGTGGCTTAGATGAGACGTGAAGGTACACTCACCTTCGGTTGGCAGCTCTGTTATTGGCCTCCCTCCATAGACTCGCTTAGCAGTATTTTCTGCATCTAATGCTTGTCGTGTTTCCACTGAGTCTGATGACTCAATCTCACATCAGCACTGACTTGACATCAACTTTTTACATTTCGATGACATCATTCTATGTCTCACGTTTTTCGCTACTTTCATTTTATCCAATATGACACCAATGAGTAATGAAGCTTAGCCAATCACATACACCCATGACCCATACATGATGCCATAAACATTACAGCCTGCCAATCAGTCAAGCTGAATGGTCTGATTGTCCTATCAAGAATGCCTAGAATTGTCACGTGAAGCTCGGCAAAGACGTCATGCGAAGCCCTGCAAATCAGTGTAGCTGAGAGTTCTGTTTGGACTATCAGGGAAGCCAAGGTTTGGTGCCTAGAATTTATGCGTCCTTCTCAGACCCGACATCTGAGTTCGGGCCACTCAGTATACACTGTTTTTCAGTTCTCGGAAAGCGTAGGTACCCCCCAATTGCCAGTTGGCACGTTCCACCAAGGGGTCATATGAGATGCACACCCCAAATGTGAGACCGTTTGGTCAGTCAGAGTTATGCCCCATGCAGACTGGCACGCAGAGATTTGGTGACTAATAGAATGATAAATAAAAAATAACTAGCAAATAATGCTTATTATTTCAGATAAATTATGTCATTAATTTGGTGGGGGATAAAAAAAAAATATTTCAGGCGTTACCATTGATGGTTATTGACTGCCACACCTACATTACCATTGAGCTCCATGTATACTTCAGTGAATGGTGGTACCGAAAATAACAGATCTACAAGCTCTCTACAACCTCACAATACATTGCATCCGCAAGTGTTTTTTTATTATAATTATAAATCTGTTGCAGTTACAGGCTTCATTAAATAACATTCAAAGAACCTATCACTGATCTGCAACTACTCAGTCAGGGGTATATATAAACTGAATGTTTGATTATTTAATGTCCTTGAGCTTCATGGGATTACAGTCACATAATGAGGAGGTGTTTCTTCAGCCTCTTCTTAAAGGCATGAATACTACTTGATGTAATGTCTCCAACAACCGCAGGAAGAAGGCTGCTCCAAGTTGTAATCGCAGAGCGGAGAAAGCTCCTATCAAGGCATTTGGTGTTTGACTTGAGGATGGTCAGGGTGTGGCTTGGTAGTACCCTCCGGGTGATATGACCTGGGATGTGAGCTTGGGGTAGCAGTGCTTTGAGATCCACTGCAAAGCTGGGAGTGTGCATCTTAAAAGGAACAGTTGTCGCTGCAACTGTTCGACGATGACTCAGCTTACTGATGGCATACTGCTGTAGGGTATGGTCCTCAACCACCCCAAGGATTTTTAGAGCCTTTTTTTGGATGATGTCTAGCTGCCTGAGAGTGGTCTGAGAGGCATTCATCCAGGCTAGGCAGGAGTACTCCATAATACCCCTGACCTGGGTCTTGTAGATGTTGGCTCTGCCTTTAGCATCAAGCTTGTTGGCCAGCTTACGCAGTGCTCCAATACGTTGTCCAGCGCATTTAGTTATGTTGGACAGATGGCTAGTCCACATCAGTTTACTATCTATGCAAAGAACCAGAACCTCCATCTGCTCGCTGAGGACTGGAGCTGATGTTGCGCAGATGCCCCAGGCAATGTAGACTTTTCCTGCAAAGGTTTGGCAGAAGATGTTGGCCTTTTCACTTGCTGTGATGGGGGGAATGCCCTGGTGTTCAATGACGGTATGTCTGTAGAGCCACTTCTCCCTGAAAGTGAATTTACAATACCCCACCATTTATTTGAGTTAAGTGAGTTGTCTAATAGATCTTTTTTCAGTTTGTTGTTGTATTGTCTCTTTGCTTGTTTTTCAGTTTGATTGAACACTACTCTTGCTTCAAGAAACTTTTATTTTGCAGCCAGATCGTTAGAAGTCTGCATCTTGTGATAGAGCCGTTGCTTGTTCATGGCTGATCTTCTGCACTGTTCGTTAAACCAAGCTTTATCCCCAGGCTTTCTGGTGATGATCTTTTTTGGTATGAATGCAGCCATGGCATATTGCAGTAAATTGGTAAGATTGGTGCATATTATTTCAGGATCATCTTCCTTGAAGACACTGGACCAATTTATGGAAGTATGTACCCTCTAATTTCCCAGAACTGAGCTTTGTCATCTCATACTCTACGCCTGTATGGCTTATCTCTGAAGACTGGTATTTTTAACTGTGTATGTACAGGGTTATGGTCCGAGGAGCCTACACTTGCTGATGTCTTTGTCGTTGCTGGAGTGTCTGATAGAACCAGTATTGTCGCCAATGAGCATTACAGACTGGGCTCCAAATTCGTACATCACTGAGAAGGTGTTTCTGTCGAGGTAGTCCAAGACTTCATTTGAGGCATTTGGGGGGCGGTAAACAGCACCTATCAGCAGCGTCCTGGTCTTCAGAGAAACAGTGAACTACATGAGCTTGAAGTCGTCAGGGTCTTTGGAGTATGGTAGATGGAGACACCTTCTAGACAGTAGACTGCTATACCACCACAGGTCGCTCCAGTGCGATCACTGCGACAGGAATCTGTATCTCATCTGCCCCATCTAGAATGGTGGAGTCCAGGAAGGTCTCTACTAAGATGAGAATTGAAGGCTAATGGTGCGTAATCCCCGGATGTTCACTTCAAGGATTTCTAGTTTATTTTCACTAAGTCGTTGTCGAGGTCGGTGCAGGATCAGCGTTGGGTTGGCTGATCATTTGGAGGCTTTCTTATAGGTTTCCTAGCATGGGGATTGTCGGCACAGGGGGGAGCTGGCCCCTTTGCCCTTGAAACACACCTTAGCAGTCTGGCAGAGATCAGTGCATACATGACCTAATCCGAAAGCATCGTGCATGTGCAGAGGACTCATAACGGATCGGGTTTCAGAAGAAACCACTCGGTCAAGGACAGGGTGATCTACTACCTCGCACTATTAGTGATCTCTACGATCTCTACCCCCAAGTGTTGTGGGTTTGTATATCTGTCTTCAGCATGCAGTACTTATATAAATGAAGCATTATGGTTACCTCCAAATGGATCATTGCACCTCACTCACTCACTCTGCGAGATAATTATGGATCTTACGTGTTTCACAAATGCCGGTGTGTCTTAAGACTATCTAACCTACTGAAACTCTTGTCACATAGTTTACAGTGGAAAGGTTTTCTCAAGTGTGGCTACACTGGTGTCTCCTCAGATTAGTTAACTGACTGAAACTCATCAGACTGTTTACAAAGGAAAGGCTTTTCTCCAGTGTGGATACGCAGATGTGTCTTCAGATTACCTAAGGCATTGAAACTCTTGTCACACCGTTTACATTGGAAAGGCTTTTCCTCAGTGTGGATACGCTGGTGTGTCTTCAGACTTTCCGTCTGACTGAAACTCTTGTCACATATTTTACAGTGGAAAGGTTTGTCTCCGGTGTGGATACGCTGGTGTTTCCTCAGATTGGTTAACTGACTGAAACTCTTGCCACACCGTTTACAGTGGAAAGGTTTCTCTCCAGTGTGGATACACTGGTGTATCTTCAGATTACCTGACTCACTGAAAGTCTTGTCGCATTGTTTACAGTGGAAAGGCTTTTCTCCAGTGTGGATACGCAGATGTTTCCTCAGATTAGTTAAATGACTGAAACTCTTGTCACACTGTTTACAATGGAAAGGCTTTTCTCCAGTGTGGATGCGCAGGTGTATCTTCAGATTACCTAAGGCATTGAAACTCTTGTCACACCATTTACAATGGAAAGGTTTTACCCCAGTGTGGATACGCTGGTGTTTGTTAAGACTACTTGAGTCACTGAAACTCTTGTCACACTGTTTACAATGGAAAGGTTTTTCTCCAGTGTGGATACGCTCATGTGTCTTCAAATGACTTAACTTACTGAAACTTTTGTCACACTGTTTAAAGATGTGAGTTTTCCTTCCTGTGTAAATCGTCTGATTTGTCTTTACATCTCCTGGTTGAGTTAAAATCTCGGTAAACCGTTGTTGACTTTGAGATTTTGGTGGGTCTGTATCTCCTAGTTTCCTGCTGGTTACAGAGCTGACTATTTGCTGACCGGCCTCTGAGCAGATTTGTCCATTCCTCAGCGTTTGGCGGTTGAGGACGTTATGGCTTGGATGAGATGTGAAGGTACACTGAGAACAGGAGAGCTTAGTCTGGGAGGATTGGGACCACCCTCCTCCCAGGAGTGGTGGTTCATGGTCGGAGCTTCTGCTGTCCCCCCGACACAGGTGGTCGGCCCACAGCCAGTTGTCACACTGTTTACATATGTGAGTTTTCTTTCCTGTGAAAATCATCAGATTTTTCTTTACATCTCCTGGTTGAGTTAAACTCTCAGTAAACCGTTGATGATTTTGAGATTTTGGTGGGTCTGTGTCTCCTTGTTTCCAGCTGGTTACAGAGCTGACTATTTGCTGACAGGCCTCTGAGCAGATTTGTCCATTCCTCAGCGTTTGGCAGTTGAGGCTGTCATGGCTCAGATGAGACGTGAAGGTACACTCAGAACAGGAGAACTTAGTCTGGGAGGATTGGAGGGACCACACTCCTCCCAGGATTGGCGGTTCATGGTCGGAGCTGCTGCTGTACATTGACTGTGATGGGGACGGAGTGGTAGCTTCTGTTGAGGCTGGAAAAAATGTTCTCTCTATATCCCTCTGTTTTTTTTGTCTCCCATCTCTTTCCCTCACAACACTAGTTGACACACTGTCTTCTGGTCTCAGTGGAATGAAGTCTAAAATAACTTCACACCTCATATATGCTGAGCAGAGCTTTGTTCTGACCTCACTCACAACACAATCGGTTGCCTAACAACACCGATGTGCGCAGGCTGCCGCCGCCTCCATATTTGGGCAAGAGTGACGTCATCAATATAACGTAATAACCATGACGGCAGAGATCCACGTCATGTAATTTTCTATTTCAGTAGTTTATTATTTACTAATCCTACTACTTTAATTAAAATAACCATGCTGTGGTGTACATTACGTCCCGGGTTGGCCAGCACACGAGCACTCCACTAGCCTCCAAACTTGCCACAGACTATTGATCAGTGCTCTGGCTACTGCCTAGGCTTCTTTCCCCTCTTTGTACAGTTAATATAAAACTACATTATTTTTATTCAGGCACATTTTAGCCACTGTTTCTTTAACCACCTGATGCCATAAGGACTTTCCATGATTTGTTAGGGCATCAGGCCCTAACAAATCAGTCAGCATACAGTATATGGCCATAAGCGGGACAACGACTGACAGATACAGAGATCTCCATATATGCCCATAAAAGGGACAAGAACTGACAGATAGAGATCTCCATATATGGCCATATCAGTTGTATCACTGGTGCTTAGTAGCTGTGAGGGCCGCGAAGCAGCCCGAACGAACCTCTAGTCTGTTAAATAAATGTCAGTTTAAGTTAAGTTTTCGGTACAACGCGGTACAAACGTCTCTCGAAGCTCAGCGACGGGTCATTATGACGCACCGCTCGTATCTCGCTCGTTTCTCGCTCGTTTCTCTCCTTCGGTTGGCAGCTCTGTTTTCAGCCTCCCTCCTTAGACTCCCTTGGCAGTACGTTCTGCATCTAATGCTTTTTGTGTTTCTGTTACCGGCCTCAGACCTAGGGGAATCTGGGTCGGTACAAGTGATACACAGGCAAGGTGCACTGTGGATCTGTGAAAAACGAGAAACAGACGCGTTACTTTCTCTTGCCTTGCTCAACCAGCAGCGGTTTATTACTGAACATTTACAAAACACTCATATAGCATTTCAATACTTTCAATCATATCATTTCAGGTTTTCAATATCAAAAATAGTTTAACAGACATTTTACTTCACATTACTTGCAAAAATACAATAAATCAAGTAATACAAAAATACAATGTATTCTTCATAAACCCAAAATAAAGTGCAAAACAATAATACATTCAGTATTCTTACTCCAAACACACTTAATACTGTAGTCAGAACACTCAGAATCCACCAACAACAACAATAATACATTTCCTAAATCTAATAAACTCTAATACACACAGCTCAAAATACAGAAAATAACACGTTCTCAGTCACACAAGCACGCACGCACGTGCACCACGTGTACTTTCTGTGTGGAAACACAGTGTAAAACTACCTGGCAGCAGCCATTATTCAACTCAACAAAACAATAAAACTACTCGTCCAAACTTACTTCAGTTGATTTAGATGTGTGATTTTAACTGTGGTGCGGAGGACCTCTTTTTTTTTTGCCCTAAACATATTAAGTGTCTTTGAGATTGACAGTGGTGTGGAGTCACGAAGGCTATCTACAACAATGAACGGCAGCTAAAGTCCTTGTCTTCTTAAAGGGATAGTTCACCCCCAAAATGACTTTTTTTCTATCGATTAGTCACTCCAAGGAGACTTGAATGCATGGATATGTTTTTGTTTTCGTCACATTCCTAAGCCAGCAATTTGATGACTGGCAGCTGTTCCGGTAGGAGACACAAAGAGTCTCCTTTGTGTCTCCTACCGGAACCGCTTCCTACCGGTCAACTGGTCATCAAATCATTGGCTTAGGAATGAGACAAAATCAAAAGAATATCCATGAATTCAAGTCTCCATGGGGTGACTATTTGAAGAAAAAAAAGTTTTGTTTTGGGTGAACTATCCTTTAATGTCTGTCTGTCGATCAGTACCCCCCTGGTACAAACAGTACAAACAACACCACTGACCATTTTCTTTTTCTGATACACTCTAAGGAAGACTTGATGCCGAAACATATCCGTTTATGCACGTTCCATATTCATTGAAAAGTACCAGAAGTACTTCAGAGTGCTGGCTATTTTCTGACGAATGGACTCAGTGTGCTTGTTTTTTTTCCTACCACTTTCTTTTTCTCCCAAATGAAGTCAGCGTGGGTCGGATTCTGCAGCTAGTGTTCTCTCCTTATAAATCTATGATGACCACTGCCCAACCGGTCTCCTTGACATCAACTTTTTACACGCTACTTTCATTTTATCCAATATGACACTAATGAGTTGTGAAGCTTAGCCAATCACATAAACCCATGACCCATACATGATGCCATAAACATTACGGCCTGCCAATCAGTCAAGCTGAATGGTCTGATTGTCCTATCAAGAATGCCTAGAATTGTCACGTGAAGCTCGGCAAAGATGTCATGCGAAGCCCTGCAAATCAGTGTAGCTGAGGGTTCTGATTGGACTATCAGGGAAGCCAAGGTTTGGTGCCTAGAATTTATGCGTCCTTCTCAGACCCGACACCTGAGTTCGGGCCGCTCAGTATACATTGTTTTTCAGTTCTCGGAAAGCGTAGGTACCCCCCAATTGCCAGTTGGCACGTTCCACCAAGGGGTCATATGAGATGCACACCCCAAATTTGAGACCGTTTGGTCTCTGAGTTATGGCCCATGCAGAATGGCATGCAGAGATTTGGTGACTAATAGAATGATAAATAAAAAATAACTCGCAAATAATGCTTATTATTTCAGATAAATTATGTAATTAATTTGGTGGGGGGATAAATAAAAAAATCTTTCAGGCGTTACCATTGATGGTTATTGACTGCCACACCTAGAGTACCATTGAGCTCCATGTATACTTCAGTGAATGGTGGTACCGAAAATAACAGATCTACAAGCTCTCTACAACCTCACAATACATTGCATCCACAAGTGTTTTACGGGGCCAGGCTCTGCAGAGCAAGGCTCCGTTTTGTTATTGGCATTATTCTGTTTCTTCTTCTTCTGCCGTTTTTGCCAGTTCTGGCTTAACCGTGCATACGCTTTTTACAAAACCCGGCCTTATGGTAGATGGTCATGAAAAACTATCAAGAAATTATTCTCACACTCATTCGTCAAAGGGTGGCGCTATAGCTCTCAATTGAAAGTGCCAACTTTGAACAGGTACATTCATACGTTCATGGTCTGACTTTTGACCTCTGACCATTAGATCTCCCACCATTTTTTAATTATATGAAAAACATTCATTGGCTCTTAAAAGCTTCATTCTTTCACTTATGGAAAATCCGCCACTAACGTTTTGTCGGCAGAGTTCCAAAGTTCATGTGTTAAAAGTTTCGTGCAGATTATTCATCTGCGCCTAACACATACATGCAGACTCACATTTCCTTTGCAGTAATGTAGAGGGTCATTCCAAATATCACTGAAACTCTTATTGGCCAAAGGGGGGTGCTATAGCATTTTATTAAAAATGCAAACTTTAAACAGGCATAAGTCATGCCTCGTTTGGCCGAAAGTCGTGAAACTTGCTTACACTTGTGCCTTGACTCATGAGGAACACATGTATCACTTTGACCAGTAAGCTCCGCCCTTAGATTGTCCGCAATTTTTAGCAGTTTGAAAAACACTTAAAACCAGGATTTTTCAGCTATTTGCGTGAAACTGAATCATCTGTGTGAGCTCCTTTTTCACCAGTTCAGGTCTGTCGGTCCAATGGCTTCTCTCTGCAGCATCTGCCTGACAACCGCAAGGTCGCCTGTTCAGGGCTCACTTCATGCAGACTTCATTTAAAGTGCATTGCAAACAACATGACTGTATCAATGAATACATGTGCAATTGGTAAAGATAACATGAAATGCTTATTTGAGAGTATGTTTTTTTCAATGTATGACATACTGTGAAAATACATAATTGTGAAAATAGCCGATTTATAATCTCAAAACTTTTCAAATAGCAACGCTTTGTGAGCTTGTAGATCGGCTACTTTCACTAGTTTCTGTTCCGAGGACACGTACAATTTCTCTGTCGGTAGATGGTTAGGGAACCAGTGATCTAGAGTAGTTAGCAAAACAGAGGCTTGGTCCATCAGGGATGGAAAGACTTATATATATCAACAGACACCAGGGCTATCATATCTCTAGCTCAATGAGAAGAAAGGCAGCCTATGAGTCCGGAGGTCACTGGTTTGATCCCTGTCCCCGACGATGTGTTGAGGTGATCGTGATTTGGCATTCGTAGGCTTACACGTAGTATTTCTTGAGGTTAAGGGTAGGCATAGTTTTACTGAGGTTAGAGTTAGTGAGGGTTTAAAATTCTCATTTGTTAATTGCATGGTCTTCTTTCTCTCAAGTTCAGTCTTCTATGTTTCTATGCGATGGCCAAAACGCAAAACCTCCTATCTGAAAAATTAACATTGTTGGGAAAATGAAAAAGAAAACTACAAAATGTTGTATCTTTTTAGCACAATGCTATTTTTTTATGATACCCATCACATAATACACCGTTTCTGGATATTAAAATATTATATGTTAATTACACTGATTTCATATTGCAAATGCAGATAGGAGGTTTTTCCCCACTTTTCCTGGATAATTCTGCAGATAGGAGCTTTTGCTTTTCAATGTTAAGTGATTGCATAACTAAATAATGACAAATAATACTGGCTGTAAATACATACATTTACAGCTGCAAACAGTTGCATCAGTGGTATGGTCTAGGTTTTTTTCCGGAGGTATACAATAATCATTCCCTGCACGAGATGCGCGTGGTCGTGGGTATACGCTAGCACGTTTTCAATGGATGAAATGGTTAGTATTTGCATTGAATGCTTTTTTATTTTATTCAAAAACAAAACAAAGTTTGCAGGGCAATGCTCACAAAAGAATTTGCTAAGAACAGTCCACAGCAAGAATCTAAAATAAAAGTGCTAACAAATAAAATGTACAAAAAGGACAACAGGAATACAATTAGGTGGACTAAAAAACAACAGGCCCAGGCACCCCTCGACATAATCCCCCCTACCCCCTGGGGGGGGGGGGGGTATTTCAGGTGGTGGAGTTGGGGGGTCCCAACTCCACCACCTGAAATACCCCCCCCAATCCCACAACCCCTATTCCCCCCAACCAGCACACCACCCCCCCCAAACCCCACCCACCCAAACCCTCATGCCCTCCAACTGCCCTAACTCATACAACTGGATCACCAACCTTGTGTCCAGTGTGGATAGTGGAATAGTATGTAAGATCATTGAATGCCTTAAAGAGTCTGTAAGCAAGGAGGAAAGACGGATGCCATGACTCTAGAATCACCAAAGCCAGGGAGGAGATGAGAGCAGCACACAGGGACTTTTTTGCTGACCAAAAAGGAGAGGGTCTGAGGGAGGAATATAAGCAGAGGAAGGAGGAGCTATACCATGTGTATGCAACTGGAACAACAGGAGCTGACCCAAAAAATCAGGGACATTAAAGAGGTGCATGTTAACCAGAAGCATGGCAAGAGCTGGAAGCTCATCAAAGAACGAGTTGAAACGTGGTACCAACACTTCAAAACAGGAGCATGATCCGATGCTCCTGTCTTCCATGACCTTCCCATACCAGACGGATCATTCACCATGGATGAGTACCAAGGGCCAAGGCTGCTATCAAGTGAGGCAAGAGGAGGAGGATGGAGTGACACCAGAGGTTCTGATGTATGTGCCCATAGACAATGTGGTGTTGGATTTTATCAAGCACACACGTTTAGCGAGCTGCCGAAGCTGTGGAGCAAAATGATCATCGATCCAGTACCAAAGTCAGGCGACCTCACCAAGACAGACACCTCCAACGCATTAGCCTGAGCTCACAAGTCGCCAAGACGGCTAACAGGATGATCCTCAACCGTCTTAGACCCATCTTAGACCCTGTTCTGAGAAACTTGCATAACGTCTTGCGCCCGGAGAGAACAGCAGGCGGGCAGATACTGGTGCTGAGGAGGATACTGGAAGGAGTAAGGGAGTGGAATCTTTCAGTGGTGATCACCTTCATGACTTCCAAAAGGCTTTTGGCACCATCCACTGGGGGAAACTGAGGAACATTCTCCGGGCCTACGGAGTTCCTGAGAAGATGGTTCAGATGATGGAGACAAGCTACTCGAGGCAGTCCAGAACTTCAAATAACCTGCTGGCCTGGACTGCTTCAATGGAACAGGACCTGAAGGTCGGGGGGGCACTTGACTGGAATGCCTTTTATGGGATGAGGAGAGTGTGGAAATCAGACATGGGAGAAGACCTCAAGAGGCGGCTGTTCGTATAGCTACAGTGGAGTCAGTACTGCTGTATGGGGCTGAGACATGGACCATCACAGCACAACAGGAAAGGGCCCTGGATGAAGTCTACACAAGAATGCTACGAATGGCACTAGGAGTCACATGGACGGACCACATCAGAAATGTGGTCCTCTACGGGAACCTACCATGGGTCACAGACAAAGTCAGAGAAAGAAGGATGAGGCACTGCGTCAGGCACCCATAACTAGTGGCAAGCAAGCTGACACTATGGGAGCCAACCCAGGGCAAAGCCAGGAAAGACAAGAAGTGCACCATCTACGTAGAGGCACTTCGGCGTAACAGCTTAGCTAACAACACAGTAGAGCTCAAGACCCTGATGCTAGATAGGAGAGTGTGGAGGGCAGCGATTCAGGAGTCCCGAGTTGGTGTTGGCTAGACCACACTCGCATCGCAAAGGGGACCGTACCTATGTTCCCCAGGTTCTATGTTCCCCTCCCCCCCTAAAAAAGGTTCTATGTTCCCCGGGTTCTATGTTCCCCACTCAACCAAAAAAGGGTTCTATGTTCCCCACTCATCCAAAAAAAGGTTCTATGTTCCCCACTCAACCAAAAAAGGTTCTAAAAAAGGTTCTATGTTCCCCACTCAACCAAAAAAAGGTTCTATGTTCCCCGCTCACCCAAAAATGCAGGAAATGGTGAGACATTTAAAAAGGGTTAAATACATGTATTTATACCCATTAGTTATTTGTAAATTTTCAGTTTTTAAAGTGTCAAAATATCATGTTTTGAAAACTTCTTTGACATGACTCAAAATCTATTTAGGGGTGTCACGATACATTAATTTCACGGTACATATGATACGATACACGATATTGGGCTCACGATATCGATACGATATCATTATCATTTTTACTATCATCAACATTGGCCATCATCTTCAGTTTCAAAGTGCTTAATTTATAAAGCATATAAAAAAAGTTACTAGAAAAAGTGCTCCTCAGAGCACAGGTCTACGCCAGGTCAGGTACGTTATTGTGGCCTCCTGGTGGCGGTATAATAGGCCAATGTGAAAAGGGTGCCATTTCTTCCTAGGCCTTTCACGGCAATCGGACACTGCATTTATGATTTGTGGCATTTTGTTCCAAAAATGTGTTTTGCTAAATTAGACCTGCTGGTGGCGCTATAAGAGGCCAATGTGAAATGGGTGGCATTTCTTCCTCGGCCTAGTGGGAATGTGCGTGTGAAATTTCATGGAAATTGCAAGCTGCGTTCATGATTCGAGGCATTTTGTTCAAAACGGACCAATCCTGCAAACTTTGGAAGCCAACCTTAGCCAATCAGGATGGATTATGGGAAATCGGACAGATCCGGGTTGATCACATGACTATAGAGATACTGCGTACCGATTTGCATGACGTTTGGATAAAATCTGTAGGAGTAATGTCAAAAAATGGGTTTTGCACAAATCGGCCTCCTGGTGGCGCTATAACAGGCCCATGTGAAAAATTTGGGGCAGAGGTTCTGAATTGGTATCGAGGGAGTGTGTGTGCACAGTTTCGCAGCGAGCGGGCCAATGGTACTGACATGATACCTCATGTTTAACCTCATGTTTAACCTCATGTTTAACCGCAATACAATCAGGGCCACAGAGATCTGCCTTCTACTGGAGGGCTGTCAGCCGTATCATTTACATGGGCTAGACCGTGTACATTTTTGATTTTGCCAAATTTGATAGGCATATCTTCCATTTTTTACTGGAATTTCTTAAATTTTTGTGTAGTTCTGGTGTTGTTTTACTTTTGTTGTTGTTGTTGTTGTTAATGATGCATGTTTTTTTATTGGCTATGTCCCCCAACCCCCTTGCCCCCAGGCATTTCCTCTTGTCTGACAAGGTTGTTTTTTTCCCCCTACATTTTGGTGTAGGCCTTTTATGGTGTTTATATGATGTTAAAAAAGTTGATACTGTCATGATATTGGCATGATACGGACATGATACTGACCATGATACTGACCATGATACTGACCATGATACTACCATGATACTACCATGATACTGACATGATAGTGACATGATACTGACCATGATACTGACCATGATACTACCATGATACTATCATGATACTGACATGATATTGACATGATACTGACCATGATACTGACCATGATACTGACCATGCTACTAACATGATACTGACCATTATACTGACCATGATACTACCATGATACTGACATGATATTGACATGATACTGACCATGATACTGACCATGATACTGACCATGATACTAACATGATACTGACCATGATACTGACCATGATACTACCATGATACTACCATGATACTGACATGATATTGACATGGTACTGACATGATACTGACATGGTACTGACCATGATACTGACCATGATACTAACATGATACTGACACTTGCCATAAAACTGAGCATGATGCTGACCATGACACTGACCATGATACTGATACTGATTATAAGATGTAACACTTTTCTCAACAATTTGACCAGTTATGGCCCGGACGGCTGGCGTGGCGGACCGGGCACAGCGTGTCGCGGGTTCGACTCCCGATCCCGACGGACTTTGCTGCGTGTCACTTCCATCTCTCTCTCCCCATTTCCTCTCAGACTACTGTATACTATCTAATAAAAGGCAGATAAAGCCAAAAACAATTCTATTAAAAAAAAATCTTAATGTAACAAACTATTACGTTATTAGATTATGCAAAAACCCGTTATTGTGCTATCGCTCATGATTTTATTACATTATGAGCTTTTATGACATTTAGTTTATTATATTATGAACTGTTATTACGCCGTTATTGTCTCCGGCAGGCCGAAAGGCATGGCGAGAGAGTATGTTTTGCCCCCTGTCCGTCCGTCCGCGTGTCCGTCCGTCCGTCCGTCCGTCCGTGTGTCCGTCCGTCATTCTGTCTGTGGACAGCTAATCTCCGGCACCGTTGGCTTGCTCGCAGTGAAACTGTGCACACACACTCCCTGGATGCCACAGCAGAACCTCTGCCCCAAATTTTTCACATGGGCCTTTTTTAGCGCCACCAGGAGGCCAATTTGTGCAAAACATATTTTTTGACAGTACTCCTACAGATTTTGTCCAAAAATCCCGCAAATTGCTACACGGTATCTCTATAGTCATTAAACAAAACAGGTCTTTCAGATTTTTCATATTCCATCCTGATTGGCTAAAAATGGCTTCCAAAGTTTGTAGGAGTGCTCCGTTTTTAACAAAATGCCTCAAATCATAAACACAGCATGCAATTTCCTTGAAATTTTGCACGTATATTTCCACTATGCCGAGGAAGAAATGCCACTTGAACATTTTCAAATCAGCCTCATGGTGGCGCTATAACAGGCCGATTCGTGTTTTTACCTATAACTGCACCGATCTGAGTCAAACTTTGTAAGCGCACTCCCTAGAGGTCAAGGAAAAACCTTTGCCCTGCATTTTTCACATCTGCCTTGTATAGCGCCACCAGGAGGCCGACTTATATAAAACACATTTTTTGATATTACTCCTTCCGATTTTATCCAAATTTCACGCAAATCGGTACACATGATCTCTATAGTCATGTGATCAAGACGGATGTGTTTGATTTTTCATATTCCATCCTGATTGACTAAGATTGACATATAAAGTTTGCAGTAGTGGCTTGTTTTGAACAAAATGCCTCAAATCATGAACGCAGCGTCCGATTGCGGTCAAACTGCACGCACATTCACACTATGTTGAGGAGCAAATGTCACCCTTTTCACATTGGCCTATTATAGCGCCACCAGGAGGTCACAATAACCCACCTGACCTGGCGGAGACCTGTGCTCCGAGGAGCACTTTTTCTAGTTACATTATGAGTTGCTACAAGGTGCTCTATATCACCAAGATGGCCGCCAGGGGAAAGGGGCGGGCAAGTTTCTGATAGTAATTTCTCCCCATTATGTTCAGTTGTGTGTGTTCAGAGATGTTATTAATAATTGGAAATTAAAAATGTATGTTTCCTGCATTTTTGGGTGAGCGGGGAACATAGAACCTTTTTTTTGTTAATGGAGAACATAGAACCTTTTTTGGGGTAAACGGGGAACATGGAACCTTTTTTTAGGTAAAAGGGGAACATAGAACCCAGGGAACATAGAACCTCTTTTGGTAAGTGGGGAACATAGAACCTTATTTGCGGGGAACATAGAACCTGGGGAACATAGAACCTGGGGAACATAGGTACGGTCCCATCGCGAAGACCCTATCCTATATGATCCGGCCTAACTGGCCCATGCCCTCCTCAACATAATCTCCCCCATACCCTTTACCCCCAACTCCACCACCTGCAATACTCTCTCACTCCCACAAACCCCATCCCCCCCAACTGCCAGCCCACACATCTCCACCTCCATAACTCAAACCCCCATCCCACTTCAGGAGTCCCGAGTTGGTGTTGGCGAGACCACACTCTCGCATTGCATCGCAAAGACCCTATCCTATATGATCCGGCCTAACTGGCCTATGCCCCCCTCAACATAATCCCCCCCATACCCTCTACCCCCCAACTCCACCACCTGCAATACTCCCCCACTCCCACAAACCCCATACCCCCCAACTGCCAGCCCACACCTCTCAATCCCCATAACTCAAAACCCCATCCCACCCCATACCCTCATACCCCCAAATCCCACCCAATCCATTACCCCCACTCCCAGAACCCCCGGTCCCCATGCCCCCAACCAGCACACCACAACCCCCAAACTCCACCGACCCAAGCCCTCATGCACCCCCACCCCATAACCCCCCAACCGCCACCCCACACCTCCCACACCACATAACTCCAAACCCCATCCCACACCCATACCCTCATACCGCCAACCGACACAACACAATATTCTCACAGGGTTGTTGGCTGCCACGGTGTTCACGTGTGATTTTGATCTGCATTTAATAAAAAATCACGACATGGACGTTCACATCTAAGCAGCAATGACAACCTCAACGCCAAAACCTCCTATCTAAACCTAAAAATGACCTCCTATCTACATAGATGCACATAGGAGGTTTTTACCTAGAAACAGTTAGGCTTACAAACAAACATTATTTAGTTAAATAATACTTTTTTATGCTCATTTTGAGATCAAGACATTCTACAGTACTGTAACAAGTATTACCATTCACATTTTTTATCAACCCACACTCTTGGTGTGATAAAAGTGTCACCACCTGACACTAATCATTAGCAATCAACAAGGCAATGCAATTAACTTGACAGTTACTAACAAATACTTAAATAGTAAGGGTGGAAGACACTTTTTTATTTTGAAAATAATTGATAACTACAAACTGAAAGACATTTAGACGGTTTACATAACATAGAATTCCCAAGTTTCAGCTCTGTCTGCTGCTCAACTAGTTCTGGTGCAGATAAGAGGTTTTGCGCTTCAACATTTTAGCACTTATTGGCACTGAACAAGATAGGAGGTTTTAGTCAAATGACTTTTCTGACAAAATGAGGGGCGGGACTATCTTGCAGACAGATTGAGCATGTGCAGCATAGCCTAAAGTACTCATCCACAGTGAAATCCGAAAATCATGAAATTTGCACATAGGAGGTTTTGCATTTTGGCCATCGTATGACTTATTGTGAATATTACTTATCATTGCTTCTTTATTTTTTCTTTCTGCATTCACTGGCCCCGTATTATTGCTGCTTGCAGCTATAATTTTTATTATTATTATTAAGCTTTTGCAGATACAGACTTCATGAAAAAACATTCAAAGAACCTATCACTGATCTGCAACTACTCAGTCAGGGGTATATATGAACTGAATGTTTGATTATTTAATGTCCTTGAGCTTCATGGGATTACAGTCGCATACTGAGGAGGTGTTTGTTCAGCCTCTTCTTAAAGGCATGAATACTACTTGATGTAATGTCTCCAACAACCGCAGGGGGAAGGCTGCTCCAAGTTGTAATCGCAGAGCGGAGAAAGCTCCTATCAAGGCATTTGGTGTTTGACTTGAGGATGGTCACGGCGTGGCTTGGTAATACCCTCCGGGTGATACGACCTGGGATGTGAGCTTGGGGTAGCAGTGCTTTGAGATCCACTGGACAGCTGGGAGTGTGCATCTTATAAAGTGCAGTTGTCGCTGCAACTGTTTGACGATGACTCAGCTTACTGATGGCATACTGCTGTAGGGCATGGTCCTCATCCACCCCAAGGATTTTTAGAGCTTTTTTTTGGATGATGTCTAGCTGCCTGAGAGTGGTCTGAGAGGCATTCATCCAGGCTAGGCAGGAGTACTCCATAATACCCCTGACCTGGGTCTTGTAGATGTTGGCTCTGCCTTTAGCATCAAGCTTGTTGGCCAGCTTACGCAGTGCTCCAAGACGTTGTCCAGCGTGTTTAGAGATGTTGGACAGATGGCTAGTCCACGTCAGTTTACTGTCTATGCAAAGAACCAGAACCTCCATCTGCTCGCTGAGCACTGGAGCTGATGTTGCGCAGATGCCCCAGGCAATGTACACTTTTCCGCAAAGGTTTGGCAGAAGATGTTGGCCTTTTCACTTGCTGTGATGTGGGGAATACCTAGCCTGGTATCCAGCCTGCTTCGCTACGTTCAGCGGACTTTTTTTTCTCTCTTCGCTTCTCAGTCTGGAAAGCCTCCTATCTCCAATGGAGGCGGGACATGCCAAAAGCTTCGAAACCTACCGTGGCTTCTGATTGGTCTGTGGTGCGGGGCGGGACAAAAAAAAACAGTGTGATCGTTGTGATTCGTCATTCGTTTGAACAACATCCAATCAGCAACGACGTTGCCCAACGTAACATATGTAGTTCCAGTGTCGTTCTGCAAAACGAGTCAATAGGGTGCTCTCCAGACTGGGAAGCGAAGAGAGAAAAAAAAGTCCGCCGAACGTAGCGAAGCAGGCTGGATACCAGGCTAGGGAATACCCTGGTGTTCAATGACGGTATGTCTGTAGAGCCACTTCTCCCTGAAAGTGAATTTACAATACCCCACCATTTATTTGAGTTAAGTGAGTTGAGTTGTCCAATAGATCATTTTTCAGTTTGTTTTTGTATTGTCTCTTTGCTTGTTTTTCATTTTGATTGAACACTGCTCTTGCTTCAAGAAACTTTTATTTTGCAGCCAGATCGTTAGAAGTCTGCATCTTGTGATAGAGCCGTCGCTTGTTCATGGCTGATCTTCTGCACTGTTCGTTAAACCAAGCTTTCAGCCTTCAGCTTTTTAACACCCCCTATCAGCAGCGTCCTGGTCTTCAGAGCAACAGTGAACCACATGAGCTCGAAGTCGTCAGGGTCTTTGGAGTATGGTAGATGGAGACACCTTCTAGACAGTAGACTGCTATACCGCCACAGGTCGCTCCAGTGCGATCTCTGCGACAGGAATCTGTATCTCATCTGCCCCATCTGGAATGGTGGAGTCCAGGAAGGTCTCTACTAAGATGAGAATTGAAGGCTTCTTCACTGAGCACAGGTTGGAGAGGTCCCCAATAATGGTGCGTAATCCCCGGATGTTCACTTCAAGGATTTCTAGTTTATTTTCACTAAGTCGTAGTCGAGGTCGGTGCAGGATCAGCGTTGGTGGGCTGATCATTTGGAGGCTTTCTTATAGGTTTCCTAGCATGGGGATTGTCGGCACAGGGGGAGCTGGCCCCTTTGCCCTTGAAACACACCTTAGCAGTGTGGCAGAGATCAGTGCATACATGACCTAATCCGAAAGCATCATGCATGTGCAGAGGACTCATAACGGATCGGGTTTCAGAAGAAACCACTCGGTTAAGGACAGGGTGATCGCACTATTAGTGATCTCTACTACCTCGCACTATTAGTGATCTCTACCATTTACAGTGGAAAGGTTTTTCTCCGGTGTGGATACGCTGGTGTGTATTCAGGTGACTCATCTGATTGAAACTCTTGTCACACTGTTTACAATGGAAAGGCTTTTCTCCGGTGTGGATACGCTCATGTATCTTCAGGTGACTGAGTTAAAATCAACTGTAAAAAACGTTGATGACTTTGAGATTTTGTGGGTCTTTGGGTCCTGGTTTCCGGCTGGTTACAGAGCTGACTATTTGCTGACAGGCCTCTGAGCAGATCTGTCCATTCCTCAGCGTTTGGCGGTTGAGGTTGTCGTGCCTCGGATGAGACGTGAAGGTACACTCAAAACAGGAGAGCTTACTTAGTCTGGGAGGATTGGACGGACCACACTCCTTCCAGTTCATGGTTGGAGCTGCTGCTCTACATGGACTGTAATGGGGACGGAGTTGTAGGTTCTGTTGAGGCTGGAAAATGTGTCCCCTCTCCATCTCCCTCCCTGTAGTCTTTATCTACCAAAGTTCTGTATCCCTTTCTCTCGCAACACTATCTGTGGACACCCTATCTTCCGGTCTCAGTGGAATGAAGTGGAAGTCTAAAGTAACTTCACACCTCATAGATGCTGAGCAGAGCTTTGGTCTGACCTCACTCACAACACAATCGGTTGCCATGCATGCCTAGCAACACCGAAGTGCGCAGGCTGCCCCTCACCCTCCATATTTGGGCAAGAGTGATGTCATCAATATGACATCATCACCATGATGGCAGAGATCCACATGGATCTGGTGTTTTTCATTTTAATGTGTTTATCATCATTTACTAAATAGTTAAATAAATGACAGTTTAAGTTAAGTTTGCAGTACAACACTATGTGGTACAAATGTCTCTCGAAGCTCAGCGACAGGTGATTATGACGCATCGCTCGTATCTCGCTCGTTTCTCTCCTTCGGTTGGCAGCTGTGTTTTCGCCCTCCCTCCCTAGACTCCCTTGGCAGTACGTTCTGCATCTAATGCTTGCTGTATTTCCACTGAGTCTGATGACTCAATCATACTTCAGCACCGTCTTGACATCAACTTTTTACGTTTCGGTGAGTTGTAACTGTGGTGCGGAGGACCTCTTTTGTTATTTTTATTTCTTTCCCCTGAAAATATTAAGCCCTAGGTTGGGTTGGTGAAAGGGCCTTTCTTTGTGGAGTTTGCATGTTCTTCCCGTGTCTCCTAGGGTAGGTACCCTCACAAAAAACATGCAGTAATCCTGGTCTCTACACTGCCTCCCCCTGTTCAGCCGGGGCGCCTGATGGAGAGGAAAGAAACTGGTTGAAATAACGTGTTCCTTCCACATGCTACATCCTATCGGGGAAACCCTCCTCTGTCCGGTGATAATAAGCGGCCTACTCACTCCTCATGCATTGAAGGAAGAATCAGCTTAGTTCGGGGCTCTCCCAGGCTGTTAGAGGGAGAGTAGCTCCCAGTAGGCCGTGTGGTGACCCACCAAAATGTGCCTAGAAAAATGAATTTCGTTCCCACGTCTTGAATCTACTTTTTCAATGTATCTTTGCATAGACAATACCCTTGTGGACTTTGGGTTAAAAGGTCTCCGCACAAAATCCTGCAGTATTTTTAAGTTTTTAAGTCAGAAAATATAAAAGTGAATAACCAAAAAACAAAAATCTTGTGCTGCTATTTTGCTTGTAAAATGTTATATTGATTCTGGCAACACAAAATATTTCTCAAATGTCATACATGTACCTAACATCTGAAACAAGTATTGCCTTAGGGCGGATTCAGACTGGGTCCGATTGATTCGAACCGTTCCCGAGTACGATTGGCCTCTCCCAGCTGGCCAGCATTCACATTGGCCAAACGTTTTCCGTACTCGAGTACACTAAATTCAACAGTAATGGTAAATATGTGCCTCATGGGGGCGCTGTTGACTATGGGGCTTTGGGACATAGAGAATGTCATTCACAGAAGTCACTTGTCAGTGCAGAGTGAATAACAAAGTTTGACTGTGTTCCTGACGTTGTCTTGAGTTATAATAATAACAGAACAGCAATACACGACCAAAGCAGTGTGTGCATTGGTCTTTGAAACCTCAAAATGTAACGTCGTCTCTCGTGTCTCTGTTATTATCAATATGTTCGTGACGTCACGGATGCATCCTTGGTATTTTAGCTGTGACGTCACAGACTAATCCTTGGTATATTTATCCTTATATACACGTTCGCTACACATGTGTTTTTTGTTTATGTTTTTCCACAGCTCGCGCTACTCAAACACAAGCGGGATTATTGTCTCCGCCGAAGGTGGAGAATATGTTTTCGCTTTGTGTGAGCAAACATTGTTAGCCAAGCTAACATTGGGCAAGCTCCACGTGACACGTGTCAATTTGTTGACACCAATGCCTCTGATTGGCTAGAGGGACGCGTGACGAAATAAAATTCTATAAATAGGTGTGTCACTTCAAAAAGCCCCTACTTTTTGAAGTGAGGTAAAACAGGATCAATCAGACTTGATTGGAACAGTACCTTCAGTAAGTCCAAGTCACCCGTCTGTGCGTGTGTGTTTCCCTCTGAGAACACCTAACATTGGTCAAGCAAAGGCGCAGAAGGCCAAAGCTAAGAAAGCATACTCATCTACAATTGTAACGTAGAAGAGGACTAGAGTTGAAATGATCCCACAACAAAGCCGAACTCTTAATACGTGTCAATATGTTGACATCAATGTCTCTGATTGGCTAGAGGGACGCATGACGAAATACAATCCTATAATAAAAAGGTGTGTCACTTCAAAAAGCCGTTTACGTTTTTGAAGCGAGGTAAGACAGGATCAATCAGTCTTGATTGGAACAGTATCTTCTAGTCCAAATCACCCGTCCGTGCGTGTGTGTGTCCCTTTGAGAACACCTGACATTGGTCAAGCAAAGGCGCAGAAGGCCAAAGCTAAGAAAGCATACTCATCTACAACAGTAACACAGAAGAGGACTAGAGTTGAATTGATCCCACAACAAGACCGAAATCTTAATACGTATTAATATGTTGACACCAATGCCTTTGATTGGCTAGAGGAATGCATGACGAAATACAATTCTATAAATAGGTGTGTCACTTCAAAAAACCGTTTACGTTTTTGAAGCGAGGTAAGACAGGATCAATCAGTCTTGATTGGAACAGTATCTTCTAGTCCAAATCACCCGTCCGTGCGTGTGTGTGTCCCTCTGAGAACACCTAACATTGGTCAAACAAAGGCGCAGAAGGCCAAAGCTGATCAAACACACCAATCAACTGCTGAAACTGTTCAAGACAATGAAGATGAAGAAGACAGACAAGTATTTGAAGGCCGAAGTCACCAATGCCTTTGATTGGCTAGAGGGATGCATGAGGGATGCATGACGAAATACAATTCTATAAATAGGTGTGTCAACTGACCGCTTCTAAGGATGAGAACGCCATCAGTAAATCTGAAAGACACTACATATTCAGTCGCCCCTGCAGAACACCAAAAACCACGCGCATTCTATCTAGACGACAAGTTTGAAGAATTGGCAAATCCATCAAAGTACCCTTATGGCCGTGGTGGTTTAAAAACAGAAAGAGAAAAAGACATCACACAGAGAAAATATTTTAACCAACGCCTTTTGCATTATGATGATGATATTATGAAATTAGAACATTCCTAGAGAACTATGGTTAAAGATAGGGTAGGTGATTTCATTTGATTAAAATAGCACGGGTCCGCTGGCGGAGACTTGTGCTCCGAGGAGCACATTTTCTAGTTATTTCTTGTCAACATTCAAGTAGAACTATGAGAAGGTATAACCCAGCTAAAATAATGTGTCATTATAAAAATATGTAAATGATATATGATTAGCAGTCCACTTCCTCACTTCCTCCTGTCGGTACGGATGGATTCACATTGCAGCGTTCCGCTCCCGAGTGCGCAGCAATCGGACCCGAGACTACCTCCCCAGGTGGTTTTGGGTACGGTACGGTGATGCGTTACGGGGAACGGTACGCTACATTCACACTACCACAACATCTGCCATGTGGTGCGGGGTGCGCACCTGGGACCATAGTCGGAATCCGCCCTTAGTGTACTCATGTTTGAATTTTGGTCATGAATTTGAGAAAGAAAACGCTTCTACTGAAGTGATTGGCGCCCAGCACAATGAAACATACACAAAGTACATTTAGCTAAAAGCTTATATTTCATACATAGAAAATGTCACAACCTACTGTGTAATGAAAGGTAGAGAGAAAAAAAAGCAGCACTCCTTGGCCCAAAATGGCTGAAAATCAATAAAAATGCTACCACGCCCCCTAGATTGGAATAATGCCAAAAATGGACTAGACTACAATAAATACACAAAAGCCCCAAATTATTACAACATATTGTACAAAATATGTATTAAAATATCACAGTTTGTCACAGCATGTGTCATTTGTACATCACCCCCACCCCCCAGATCAGGCCTTCTGTGTCACTCACAGGTATGAACAGAGAAATGTTGGTTGACAGTGTAACGGCAGCAAAATAGTATACAAATATGACAAAATATGAAGTGCAGACTGCATCTCCTATGGATGACCACTGATCACACCATTGATGGATTCTGGGGCACCAACTTCAGACTCAATGAGTATGTCTTGCAGCCCTGCATCACCAAACCTTTTTCCTAAAATACCTAGGAAGGACATGTATGTATGTTGCACTTGGTAGGGCAGTGAAAAACCAGCTGGGGGAAATCAGGGGTCAACCTCCGCTTCAATTTATCCTGCCTGCAACATAAAATGTTAGGGAAAGATGAGCACAAGTGTATAAATAAAGATATTCACAATGATAGCCAATTTAGTTTAAATATACTCTCAAAGCCTTTTTTTGTGAGGGAATACATCTATAATATACTTTTCAGCATAAAGGTTTTTGTTTCCCAGAACTGTCAAAGACACACATGGTATTTGAGTTACCTGTAGTTTAAAGCATCAAGATCCTCATGCTTCTTCTTTGTAGCTGGTTTATTTTCAGCACCTCTTGGTCAACTATAAGCCTTTGACGGATGACTCTCTCACAGAAGATCTTGTAGCGGTCAGCGAAGGGTGGTTCATTTCTGAACACACACACACACACACACACACACACACACACACACACACACACACACACACACACACACACACACACACACACACACACACACACACACACACACACACACACACACACACACACACTAACCATTTATTTATGTCCACATAAAGGAGAAACATACAGGAACACAAATAGTATAGGTGCAGTAAGGTTACATTCACATAATCCTGGCATATGTTTGCATGATACAATAGGCATGTCACTCAGTACTCTATGGGTATAAGTAACACTGTCTCCGTCTCCAATGCCAATTATAGCAGAGATAGCACAATACTTTGCCAACCTTTTTGCCTCCTTTTTGGGCATCCCAAGTTGTTGAAACCCTCTAACAGCCAGTATGTGGCCAGGTTATATGCCCTATAGCCTGCCAAATATAAAAACAAATAGTCTGCACCTAATAACCCAGCTCTGAGATGGTACAGTCGGTGCCTATTGACTTTGTCGTTTCTCATGTTGACATCACACTCCTCATTTGCCTCACTCACTCGTGCAGTAAATGTAGTTCCAAATACTACCACGAGGTGGCGCTTTGGAGTCACTTTTTTTTTTTTTTACAAACAGACAGACAGACAGACAGACAGACAGACTTCTACTCCACTACATCTCAGAGGAAAATATTGTACTTTTACTCCACTACCATTATTTGAACGCTTTAGTTACTAGTTACTTTGCAGATATAAATCATTACATTATAAAACATACATTATTTGCCCTATTTTTACATAGTCTATTTGAAAATAGCCGATCTACAAGCTCACAACGCATCACGGCGCATTGTGAGCTTGTAGATCAGCTATTTTCAAACATTTCAGTACTTTAAGTATATTTTGATGCCAATACTTTTGTACTTTTACTTTGATTGAACTCAAGTAACATTTTGAGCACAGGCCTTTTACTTGTAACAGAGTATTTTTATATTGTGGTATTGCTACTTTTACTTAAGTAAAATATCCGAGTACTTCTTCCACCCAAATGAATTTGACCCACTGGTCGACTATATAGTCGAGATGCTGCGCTAGGTTGCGAGCCTCGTCACTACCGTTCTGGCTGAATTCAACCGGGTGTTTGTGATTTCTCTATTTACAACCCGTACATCTACATAAACGTTCAGATTTCAAATATAAAGTGCTTAACTCATGGCCATGGATGTTACAATTCACTTCGAGTGGGTATAAGTACCTGTATCTTCCGTATTGTTCAATAAAAAGCATTTTAATCCGATCGGCGGCCATTTTCTCATAGAGTTATAATGTATCAGAGTGCAATACTCCTCCCAACCGATAGGGTCGCGTAAATGAAGCCAATGGAGACAATTCGAAGACAATAGCCACCAATCCGATTAAAATTATTTTTATTGAACAATAGGAAGAAGATAGGTGTACTTATGCGGGCCCATACATAATTGTAACATCCGTGGCCATGGGGTCAGCACTTTATATTAGAAATATGAACGTTTATGTAGATGTACAACACCAGGGTGAAGTTCATCCATGACCGTCGTAACAGACGACCGTCATGTGGGCCAACAGCGAGGCGTTTGTTTTCATTCTT
>NC_137620.1:1450850-1508872 GCF_963280865.1 Gymnoscopelus braueri | reverse complement strand
TAACGAGACATCAGCGCAAAATGAAAATGCGACGTTTATTAAACGTGCTGTCACAGATGATCCAATCATCTTATAAAAAATTTAAGCATATGCCAAGATAACTGAGAATATATAGCTGATGATGAGCTAAATATATTTGTTTAATGTCGAAGTTTTTATTTTTAAACTTTATGATGAAAGCCGCACAGAGCTTTGTGCCTCGTCATGTATTGTTTCTATATTAACAATGTGCTCATAAAACTAAACTAAACTTGACAGCAATATGGAAAATCTTATAAATATATTTCATAGAATAACCGGTTAATAGAAATAACGAAATAACGGTTAAAAGGGGCAGATAGGAGCGTTGACGCCCGTTACTTTATTTTATTTATTTATTAATGCAGGAGCACGAGGTAATTAATGTCACATGTGTACTGTATGCAACAGACATAATATCTCTGTCTTTCTAGGAAGTTAAGAGTTAAATATATATTTTAATTATTTAATATAGCAACATTAGGCTATTTCAAAATGCTTAATTATTTTATTCATCAGTGCCACTGAAACACCACCACAGAAATAAACAAACAAACAATTTGTCAATTCAAATGAGCTATGGCATGAGAAAAAATACGTTTACATTTTCCAAAGCAAGTGTCAAAACATAATACAAAAGTGTAAAGTAAAGGGAGAGGATACAGTAACTGTAGGCAGCTCTAGGCAGTAGACCGCTGCTGCCCCTAGTGGCACAGAGTGGAAATAAGTGGAAATAACACATGTCCTGCGTGACACGCATGAGATGCCAGAAAAAAAAACGACAAAGTCAATAGGCAATGACTGTATGTAGGAGTGGTTGGTATTTAATGACCTTGGTCATAAAGGCTTCCTCTAGGCTAGAGTCAAAGGTGCAGGCTATCTCTAATACAAACACTTCCCTTTACTTATCAATCACAACATCTGGTGTATTAGCTGTTAACGATGTAAAGATGTCTGAGTTATCACAGAGATGGAACATGGATGAAATGACATGAATGTTTGTACATTATCACTGAGGTTTGCCACTGTTTTGCCATAGTTATTTAAAAAAAACATACGTGTGTGTGTGTGTGTGTGTGTGTGTGTGTGTGTGTGTGTGTGTGTGTGTGTGTGTGTGTGTGTGTGTGTGTGTGTGTGTGTGTGTGTGTGTGTGTGTGTGTGTATGTATGTATGTATGTATGTATGTATGTATGTATGCATGCAATGCATGCATGCATGTATGTATGTATGTATGTATTGTGGGACACTGATCAAGGCCAAGACACAGTTAGGCAGGGTACAAGCCCAAGAAAGGGTATTTATTCAACCTTTGGCTCGGAGAGCATTGTTTATATGTTTTCTTTTCCAAAATCAAATCATAACAGGCAAGTCACATAACACAGGTTCTTCCCGGGGTCGGGGTTTTCCATTCACATTCACATTGCATGCATTTCAGTACGTTCCATCAGGTTGCCTATAAAATAAAAGAGACATTCTTTTAGTTTCCAATTTCACTAACAATGTCATCATTGGTAAAGGGAAATAGTGGAGTTTCTCACTTACCGCCCGAGCACCTGTCCATTCACCAGGAGAGCCAGTGGAGACTGAGACAGAGCAGCTGTGTTTTAAAGTTTGTGTGCCACACCTAGCCGGTCAACGCAGGTGCGCTGAGTTGAGGTTGATTCATGATGAGGACAGGTAGGTACCGCCCCTCGATGACGTGGCCTAAGCTGTGGTGCCGCCTGCTTGGCCTCTCTCTGTCTCTCTCCCACTGCTTCTCCCTGGTGAGGTGCCTACCTGTCGGGCGGTTTCCCAGAGAGACTCCACAGTATGTATGTATGTATGTATGTATGTATGTATGTATGTATGTATGTATGTATGTATGTATGTATGTATGTGTGTATGTGTGTGTGTATGTATGTATGTATGTATGTATGTATGTATGTATGTATGTATGTATGTATGTATGTATGTATGTGATGAGGATGATAAATTCAGTAATAGCACCCATACAATCATAACATGACAAATTAATATTTGACAGTCCAATATTGACATGCATGTTTTGTTTACAATCTCTTACTTGGCCATATTGCCAATTAGCTTATGGGCTTCATCAGCACTGGTGAGATGCAGTGGTGGACAGCAACGAAGTACATTTACTCAAGTAGGCTACTGTACTTAAGTAGAATTTTGAGGTTGTTTTACTCTCACAACGCAACGTGTTGTGAGCTTGTAGATCTGCTATTTTCAATTGATTGTTTTTCATGTGATAACATAAAAAATGATTTCAGTCTCATGTTAAAATGTGTCTCCCCCCAAATAAATCTATTGAACATAGCAGATCTACAAGCTCACAACGCGTTGTGATGCGTTGTGAGCTTCAGTGGCTGTCTTGCACTGCCAATGGAGCGCAAGATTATTTCGGATAAATGATTTCATTAATCTGGAGGGGAGATGAAAAAGAAAATATTTCAGGCGGTCCCATTGATGGTTATTGACTGCCACACCTACAGTACCATTGAGCTCCATGTATACTTCGATGTATGGAGGTACCGAAAATGGCAGATCTACAAGCTCTCTACAAGCTCACAATGCATAGCATCCACAAGTGTTGTGGGCTTGTATATCTGTCTTCAGCATGCGGTACGTGCATAAATGAAGCATTATGGTTACCTCCCAACGGATCATTGTCTCCGCCAGGCCGAAAGGCATGGCGAGAGAGTACCCCGTATGTCCGTCCGTGTGTCCGTCCATCCGTCCGTCCGTCCGTCTGTGACCAGCTAATCTCCGGCACCGTTGGCTTGATCACAGCGACACTGTGCACACACACTCCCTGGATGCCAATTCAGAACCTCTTCCCCAAATTTTTCACATGGGCCTGTTATAGCGCCACCAGGAGGCCGCTTTTTGCAAAACAATTTTTTTGAAAGTACTCCTACAGATTTTGTCCAAGCGTCACGCAAATCGGTGCACAGTATCTCTATAGTCATTAAACGAAATGGGTCTTTCAGATTTTTCAAATTCCATCCTGATTGGCTAAGAATGGCTTCCAAAGTTTGCAGGAGTGCTCCGATTTCAACAAAATGCCTCAAATCATGAACACAGCTTGCAATTGCCGTGACATTGTGCACGTACATTCCCAGTAGGCAGAGGAAGAAATGCCACTTGAAAATTTTCCAATAAGCCCCATGGTGGCGCTATAGCAGGCCGATTGGTGTTTTTACCCATAACTGCACCGATCTGTGTACAACTTTGTATGCGCACTCCCTAGAGACCAAGGAAAAACCTTTGCCCTGCATTTTTCACATCTGCCTTTTATAGCGCCACCAGGAGGCCGACTTGTATAAAATATTTTTTTTTATATTACTCCTTCAGATTTGATCCAAAATTCACGCAAATCGGTAGACATGATCTCTATAGTCATGTGATCAAGACGGATCTGTTAGATTTTTCATATTCCATCCTGATTGGCTAAGATTGACATCTAAAGTTTGCAGGAGTGACCCGTTTGGAACAAAATGCTGCAAATCATGAACGCAGTGTTCGATTGCCGTGAAACTTTCCACGCACATTTGCACTACGTTGAGGAACAAATGCCACCCTTTGAACATTGCTCTATTATAGCGCCACCAGGAGGCCGATTTTTGCAATTAAAAAAAAAAAATATTACTCCTACTAATGTCCAAACATCACGCAAATTGGTACACATGTGATCAAGACGGATCTGTCTGATTTCTCATATACTATTGTGGTTGGCTAGGATTGAATGTAGGTGTCACGTCATTGACCCTGCTCCTGATTGGATGCTACCGTCATAAAAAAACAATACAACTAGAAAAAGTGCTCCTCGGAGCACATGTCTCCGCCAGGACAGGTAGGTTATTATGGCCTCCTGGTGGCGCTATAATAGGCCAATGTCAAAAGGGTGCCATTTCTTCTTAGGCTTTGCATGGCAATTTGAGGCATTTTGTTCAAAACGGACCAATCCTGCAAACTTTGGAAGCCAACCTTAGCCAATCAGGATGGAATCTGGGAAATCAGACAGATCCGTGTTGATCACATGACTATAGAGATACTGTGTACCGATTTGCATGACGTTTGGATAAAATCTGTAATGGGAAAAAATGGGTTTTGCACAAATCGGCCCCCTGGTGGCTCTATGACAGGCCCATGTGAAACATTTGGGGCAGAGGTTCTGAATTGGCATCCAGGGAGTGTGTGTGCACAGTTTGGCAGCGACCGGGCCAACGGTGCCGGAGTGTGTGTGTGTGTGTGTGTCCTGTCCATGTGTTACCAGCTAATCTCCGCTCGCTGCGAAACTGTGCACACACACTCCCTCGATGACAATTCAGAACCTCTGGCCCCAAATTTTTCACATGGGAGGCCACCAGGAGGCCGATTTGTGCAAAACCCAGTTTTTTACATTACTCCTACAGATTTTATCCAAACGTCATGCAAATTGGTACACAGTATCTCTATAGTCATGTGATCAACCCGGATCTGTCCGATTGCCCATATTCCTTCCTGATTGGCTAAGGTTGGCTTCCAAAGTTTGCAGGATTGGTCTGCTTTGAACAAAATGCCTCAAATCATGAACGCAGCTTGCAATTTCCGTGAAATTTCCCACGCACATTCCCACTAGGCCGAGAAAGAAATGCCACCCATTTCACATTGGCCTGTTATGCGCCACTAGCAGGTCTAATTTAGCAAAACAAATATTTGGAACAAAATGCCAATTGCCGTGAAAGGCCTACGAATGAATGGCACCGTTTCACATTGCCCTATTATAGCGCCACCAGGAGGCCACAATAACGTACCTGACCTGGCGGAGACCTGTGCTCCGAGGAGCACTTTTTCTAGTTGCTCCTCACTCCCTGTAAGCATGCAGTAGCAGCCTGATTTGGTGATAGTAGCCCACAGCGTGGGTTGGAAAGCTCTGCGAGATCATTATGGATCTTACATGTTTCACAAATGCCGGTGTGTCTTAAGACTATCTAACCTACTGAAACTCTTGTCACTTAGTTTACAGTGGAAAGGCTCTTCTCCAGTGTGGATACGCTGGTGTGTCTAAGACTATCTAAGCTACTGATCTAAGACTAAGCCACTTTACAATTTGCGTTTTGTTTTCCCTTTTATTTCGGGTTTTTCTTACTTTAATTTGGTTAATTCGGTACAAAAAAAATTTACTCCATGAAGTGTAGATGTGTGGCAAAAAGGAAACGTCTTTCATCGCACACCTCTCATTCAGAAATGGATAACAAGAACCATCGTCCTAAAACACCCTCGCCCCGGGTCTAATCCGGCAGCCTCGGTCCACGAAAAAAATGGGGCAGTGTGTTTTAGGACAAGCTTTCAGTTTTCCACCTGTGAAAAACATAAAAGTCCGGAATTGAAAATACTGTATACTTGAGTAAAAGTACAAAAGTATTGGTATCAAAATGTACTTAAATTACCTAAAGTAAAAGTACTCATTGTTCAAAATGTATAAAAAATAATTTGAAAAAAGCAGATCTACAAGCTCACAATGCATCGCATCGCGACGCATTGTGAGCTATTCAGCTATTTCGGCTAATTCGGCTATTTTTCAAATGGCCGAAATATATATAGGGCTTAAGTGCTTAGTGTTTTTTGTTATAATAATCAAAATCTACAAAGTAACTAGTAACTAAAGTAACTAGTAACTAAAGTTATTAAGGAAATACTGCAGTAAAGTAAAGATACCTCAAATTAAGTACAGCATTTGAGTAAATGTACTTAGTTACTTTACACCACTGCACTCCAGTGAGTTTGTTTGTTTGTAATGAGTTATATGTTTACAAGATTTGCATCCTAATGTAATGTGTTTTTGTGACTCCCCAGCAGATTATTAGTTGCAGCTATTGGATAGACCATTGGTGTCCTTGAGGGAGTTCCAGGGGTTCCCCAGCTAAATGATAGATAGTTAGGAACCAAATGAACCCTTTTACATTATAAATCGGGGTCCCTGAGATAGAAATGCCATTAAATAGGGGTCCGTAGCTTAATGCATGTCAAACTGGGGGGGTCCTTGAAATTAAAATGGTTGAGAATCACTGCTAGAGCTGTAAAAATCTTCTCTTGTGGGGGTCCCTGGCTTATCTTTTCAAATGGGGGTCCGCTTGCTATGTCAATTTGGGGGTCCTTGACATGAACAAGTTTGAGAACCAATGGGATAGATAGACAGGCCACATAATTGTTTGGACGCAGTGGATGCATAATATGATATGTATGATAAGATTATTGAATGTTATGTTACAGTTATAACCGACTGGTGGTTATTATCAGTGGTGGAAGAAGTACTGAAATTTTTTATTTAAGCAAAAGTATCAATACCACAATGTAGAAATACTCTGTTGCAAGTAAAAGTCTAGCTGGCATTCAAATTGAGTTAGAGTTCAAAAGTATTGGCATAAAAACTTAAAGTAATACTAGGTAACGTTTTCAACAAAACTAAAGTTAAATTGTATATCTTTTGTCAGTGGCAAAAGTTTCACAACACCCACTCCATGAATTTCACCCCCGGAAGCCTTTTATTTATATATTTTCTATTGAACGGTGAAGGGGGGACTTTCCCGGGAAAATGACGTTCCTGGCCAACGTCATGACGTCGTGGCCGACGTCCCCAGGAACTACCGCAACGGTTTCCTGTTTGGCCAGGAACTACCGCGGTAATAGCAAAAAGGAACCTCACGCTGATGTTAAGAGAATGTAGGATTAGAAGATCGAAAAAGAACAGAAAAAGAAAGCACAGCTCATGGTAACTAATGCTCCACTGGCTAAGAGAAACGATCCGTAGATAGTATAAAACAATTAAAAGATCGCTTTTTGAAACGCTTCCGGCTTCCGGTGAAAACGAATGGAATTCTGGGTAATCGAGGATTACGGAAATTGTATGCAGTGACGGTAGTGACCAGCAGAGGTTGCTAAAAATCGTTATTTGGGATTCTGCATTGTACAACTTTAAAGTACAAAAAGTAAAAGTACTCATCATGCAGAATGTCCCGTTTCACAAGTCTGTCATAATGCCTATACTTTTTTTTAAATAGCAGATCTACAAGCACACAACAGTGAGCTTGATCTGCTATTTTCAAAAAGCCAAATATAGGGTTGAAGTGGTTAATGTACGTTTTGTAATAATATTCAGAATCTTCAAAGTAGGCCTAACTAGTGAGTGACAAAGATTTTCAAATAATTTTAGCGGAGTAAAAAGTACAATATTTGTGAGCTAGGTCTATAGTTCAAAATTGGAAATACTTAAGTAAAGTAAAACATACCTCAAAATTGGTGGTTAATAGTCAGTAATGTGGTCGGTCTCTCTCTCTCTCTCTCTCTCTCTCTCTCTCTCTCTCTCTCTCTCTCTCTCTCTCTCTCTCTCTCTCTCTCTCTCTCTCTCTCCATCCACTTCCCCAATAGACCCACAGGGTCCAGGGATATGGATAAGAGACGCATCTCTCTCTTGCACACACGCACGCACCACACACACACACGCATGCAAGCACACACACTCACACACACACACACACACACACACACACACACACACACACACACACACACACACACACACACACACACACACACACACACACACACACACACTCCGCCCTGAAGCTTAGCTGTTTTCCAGCGCTGCGCAGCGTTGCTCTGCTCTGCGCGCGCTCTCTCTCTCTCTCTCTCTCTCTCTCTCTCTCTCTCTCTCTCTCTCTCTCTCTCTCTCTCTCTCTCTCTCTCTCTCTCTCTCTCTCTCTCTCTCTCTCATATATCCATCCATCGCCCCATAAAGCCGCACGCACGCACGCACACGCACACACACACACACACACACACACACACACACACACACACACACACACACACACACACACACACACACACACACACACACACACACACACACACACACACACACACACACACACACACACACACACAGAGAGCACACAGAGAGAGAGAGAGAGAGAGAGAGAGAGAGAGAGAGAGAGACTCCACAGCTCCTCTCTTCGCACCGTGATTCCCAGATGTCGGATGTCTCGGTTCTTTTACCAACAGATACCCTGTTAAAGCCGCTATAAAAACAAGAATGCATGGGTTCCTGAAGCTAAAGCCGTTCTAACCGGACCGTGAAGAGGAACCGGGTCGACTAAAAGAAGGTCCTGTTGGCTGTTGAGGGATGCTGTCTGATGATGGGACTCTTTCCATCAGGATGCAGATACAGAAGTTGTGTCTTGTTTCTCTGCCTGCTGCACGTCTCTGCCACCTCAGCACGAGGTAAGGCTATTTAAGCAGTTTAAAATGTTGTTATTGAACACAGTTATTGTTTGGGTTAATGCTCCGGTTTCTACATGGGACAGACCACAGAGACAGAGTTTACTGTGTGTGAATGAGTCCATTTCAGAGGTTCTACTGCCGCGTATGGTGCCGGCAGAGTGCGACACTGGTGAATATTAGCCATTATCGTTCATTCTTACCCTTTTCCGCACATCCTATCCAACAACGTAAGGCATTCCCCCCTGCTGTCGGATGTTTGACATTTTAGCGGTCAAGAAAATCTCAGCTACGGGTTGAAACAAGCGTTTAAAAACGCTTATTTAGTCAGTCTGTGGCCAGTCAACCCCCCCCCCCCCGTCCGCATGCGCTGTAGCCTACTGCTCCCGTTAAGGTTGCATTTGCATTGGGGAAACATGGCCACAGGCTGACTAAAAAAGCGATTTAAACGCTTGTTTCAACCCGTCGCTTAGATTTTCTTCACCATTAAGATGTCCAACATCTGAGAGCAGGGGGGGATGCCTTTACTTTTTGGATACGATGTGCGGAAAAGGGTAAGAACAAGTGGTGGAAAAAGTACTCAAATGTTTTACTGCAGTTACAAGTAAAAGTCCAGAATTAAAAATGTACTTGAGTAAAAGTATTGGTATCAAGATGTACTTAAAGAACCAAAAGTAAAAGGAGTAAAATGTTTGAAAATAGCAGATCTACAAGCTCACAATGCATCACAATGTGACACATTGTGATCTTGTAGATCTGCTATTTTCAAATAGCTTCCCACTGAGCCATAGTCGTCTATTAGACCTCCGTCTAAAACTGGGTTATAATTGGTCTAAAAGTGAAAGTTTTTTCAACGTCTATTCTTAGCCTAGACGTTGATTAGCTGTTTTTTAAGCGTCTATATTTAGACCGTCTATATTATAGACGTCATTTCAACGGCTATGATATAGACGGTCTATATATAGACGCTTAAAAAACAGCTAATCAACGTCTAGGCTAAGAATAGACGTTGAAAAAACTTTCACTTTTAGACCAATTATAACCCAGTTTTAGCCTAGACCTTAGACGTATTTTAAACGTCTAATAGCCCGAAAAATGCTCAGTGGGTTAGGTATAGGCTAAAGTGGTTAATGTATGTTTTATAATGTAATAATTTATATCTGAAAAGTAACTTGGAACAAAAGTTTTCAAATAATTGTACTGGAGTAAAAGTACAATATTTGCCTCTGAAATGTAGTGGAGAAGTGAAAGTATTGAAAATTGGAAATACTCCAGTAAAGTAAAAGTACCACAAAATTATACTTAAGTACAGTACTTGAGTTATGTATTTAGTTACTTTACACCACTGGCTACGCTGTGGGACCTCATCTCAGAGCTATACAGTGGAGGGAGAGGTTCCTCCTCAGATACAATTCATTGTAGGCTATCATCTGTTGTATTTTTATTGTGAATATATTCAACGCCAAGTGAAAATAACATCATCTTTTTATATATGACACCTTTTAGCCTGAATTTAATTTTCATTAGGACACGTTTTAGTGCTATGTCACTCACGAACAGCACGCGCTAATTGCAGTGGAGAGCAGTGGTGGAAAGTAACTCGGTACATTTACTCGAGTACTACAATTAAAAAGTATTTTTACTTTACTGGAGTATTTAAAATTTTCAATACTTTTACTTCTACTCCATTACATCTCAAAGGCAAATATTATACTTTTACTCCACTACATTGATTTGACTATTTGAGTTAGGCTACTTATTCATTTTGATTATTGTTACAAAACATGCATTAACCCTTCAGCCCTATTTAAAATTAGGCTATTTGAAAATAGCTGATCTACAAGCTCACAAGCTTCGCATTGTGAG
Source organism: Gymnoscopelus braueri (assembly GCF_963280865.1). Lineage (NCBI taxonomy): Eukaryota > Metazoa > Chordata > Actinopteri > Myctophiformes > Myctophidae > Gymnoscopelus > Gymnoscopelus braueri. The sequence goes on along the minus strand of NC_137620.1, from coordinate 1,498,723 downwards.
CTTGTAGATCAGCTATTTTCAAAATATGTGTATACATTTTATACATTTGAAAACTTGTGAAATTCTGCATAATGGGTACTTTCATACCAATATACTTTTGTACTTTTACTCAAGTACCTTTTGAATTCCGGACTTTTAATTGTAACAGAGTATTTCTACATTGCAGTATTGATACTTACTTAAAGGTAGGGTAAGTGATTTGCTGTGGTTAAAATAAGTGTTAAATAGCTCTATATTCTGATAGTACTCATTGCTATAGAGTGTTTGTTCAGTATTAGGAGTCTCCTTGTCTCTCCACCTTATTAAACAGAAAATGCATTTTCGTTTCAGCTTCAGTTTCATTTCCAATTTTATCCAACCAGGACAGAGAACTCAATCAGGATACAGATTAAACAAGTGAAATTGGAAGTGATGACACTAAGAAATGAGCTGACAAAATTGGAACTGGAAAACTATACAAATTAAGCTTAAAAATGGGTACTTTCTCCTGATTGGCTGAGATTTTGACACCTACCGAAAATTTTATTTTCTGTTTATTAAAGAGCTGGAGAGACAGGGAGACATCTGTTATTGAAAAAACACTCTATAGCAATGATTACTATCAGAATATAGTGCTTTAACCTTTTAACAAAATACTTTTTGTTTTAACCAAAAAATATCACTTACCTTACTTTTAAGTCAATATATATATTTTTAAAGCACCTTTTCAACCACTGCTTATTGGGGTAATTTGTCGATTTCTACATGAACAGAGACAGAGTTTAATGTGTGTGAATGAGTCCATTTCATAGTGGACCTGCAGTAAAAAAAAGAACTGCCTCCTCCAGATACAATTCACTGTAGGCTATCAACTGTTGTATTTTTTTTTACTGTGAATGTATTCAACGCCAAGTGAATAAAACATCACCTTTTTATATATGACACCTTATTAGCCTTTACTTTTGATTGTGGATTTTAGTGGTGTGTCACACACTAATTGCAGTGGAGAGATAAGATGCTAGTTTGATCATCAGTTCATATTGTATTAAGTAGGCTAATTAGGAAGGTAACTGTGTGGAGCTGGTTGACACAGGTGTGATTGATAAAGCTTAATGAATGTCTTAACAAGAAGTCACAATATGCCTTTTGGGGAGAGAGAGTGAGTGTTGGCCTATAGTCGCTTCTTTTGGGCTTGTTTTCATAGACCTGGTTGCTTGTTTCTCTTGCAAAATCTGGCAACACTGATTTTTGATAGGCTGTGCAGCTGGGATAGGGGAGCAGGCTGTGTAGTGTGAAGCCAGCATAAAATGGGTATTCTGTCTGCTTTGTAACTCCACCGTACATGATGTAACATCTACCCCAAACATCTCATGTGTGATAACGGTCCTGGGCTGAAGTCATCATGCATCCATAGCTGAGGGGAGAGAGATCTTCTGGGAATAAAAGAACATCTCTGTTTCACCCCCTGGCCTGCCCTAGTCTGTGTGCCGAAGTGTGTATTTCCATATTTTTTTATGTATTTAGAGTAGCCAATTATTTTTCTACCCCTTTTTTTCCTCCCAAATGTAGTCGTTATGCCAATTAATTCCTCCCGCTGCTTTGCAACTACTGTTGTACCCGTGAGGACCCCCTGGTGCCTCTGTAGTCTGTCCTACATTCCCCGCTGACAGGCTCTGGCCTCTCAGCCCTATATAAGTACATGCAGTGACAAATATCAGCCTTACCGTCCGGCTTCGCTCCCCCGAACACGGGCCAATAGGCTCTATGCACAGCCGCCATATTGGGAATGAATTGGGCCCCTTGTAGATATGCTATTTTCATAGCATTTTTACCCATTTGGAAACTTGTGAAAGGGGACATTCTGCAAAATGAGTACTTTTACTTTCAGCACTTAAGTATATTTCAATGCAAATACTTCTGTAGTTTTACTCAAGTGCATCTTGAATACCGGACCTTTACTTGTAACAGAGCATTTCTACACTGCAGTATTGATTTTTGTCTTTTTTATTGTGCTCTTTTTTCTCTAAGCACCTTAACGTCCATATGTATATCATGCACAGTATAAGTATAACATGCACAGTATACATACATTGCTGCTATGCTCAGGCACCTTAGTTTTTTATTATCTCAGGTACTTTGTAAATATGTAGATAACTTGTCTGGCCTTCTGTTGCTCTCTTGTTTTGATCTCCTTCCCACTTGCCCCCCACCCCTCTTCTTCTCCCCCCCCCCCTCTTCTTTCTATGGAAATTAACGTTGCGATGGGAACGATGTACAAAAACGAATTTCACCCACTTTTTTACCTTGTAAACCTGTGATGTGACAATAAAACTGATTCTGATTCTGATTCTGATTCTGATACTTTTAGTTAAAGGGACTACACCATGAATTTGAACTTTTTCTTCTTTTTTGTGTGTTTTTGGTCTCTTCTATCCCAAAAAGTCTCAAAACAGGCCAAACTGATTTCCCCCCGAAAGTGACGTCACTAGCGGTACAATCCCTCCCGTTTTTGGTTCCAACATAATTTATTTAATTTTTAAGTTTTGTTTTTTATTTTGTTCTTCTTTTTTTTTCTTCTTCCACACATAACCAGGAGATAACATGCATACAAACTGTCTCAATAGTGCCACGTGCCAAATCAGGACAATGTGGTATTGCAGGTAAAAGTGCTTTATAAGCCAGAGGGAAGTTAGTTGGAATGAGTATATATGAGGCTTGATTTAGGCTCAAACCTTTTGAAAAACGTTTGTGTAGATCCTTTAAGTAAAAACAAATGATTACTTGTTCCACCACTGGTCATAGCTAGTAGCAGGAAGTTATAGTTCCTGCATACTGTCATTTGAAGATGGTGGTGAAGGTTTCGAATAGTGCTCTGCAGTAACACCACAAATCATGACTTATGATGATAACCTTCATTTAGGTTTTGTATTATTTTGAAACTAGTAGCTGCAGCTCAGGTCAACCTGCGGTACGAATCAAGATCTTTCTTCCACTCTTTTGCCAAGAATCTCTTCTTTCAAATTCAAGTTCATTGCTTCACCGAGTTCCATGTAAATTGCTGATATTACGATCCGTTTTGCACTATCCTGTGAGGTTTGCACAAAGACACACTGATGTCTATGCCTCTGAAGATGAAAACAGGAGCAGTTCTGACGTACGCTTGATGTTTCTGTGGTGAATAGCCAGCTAATGCAATGTCAGACAACACACTAAGTGAGTAGATGGGGGAAAATGAAAGAAAGAGAGAGTGTTTGTTATAAAGGGCTATGGAATCATGGACAGCCATGTTTTATTTATCGTAAATATGACTAGTATACCCCGAGCATCTCATGCTGTAGCTGTGATTTAGCCCATTCAGTCCGGGAACGCATCTCTGCCATTTTAAGATTACTTTGGGTATTAAAAAATAGCAGATCTACAAGCTCATAGCGAGGCACAGAGTCCCGCGCTATGAACTTGTAGATCTGCTATTTTTGAAAAATCGTGAAAATGTGTGCAAATCTTTGAATATATATTTTTAAAGCGAACATTTTTAACTCAAATCTTTGCTTCTGAGGGTCCCTGGAACAAAAATATTTTGAAATGGGGGTCCGCGGCCAAATACATATCATTTTGGGGGTCCTTGACATGGAATCAATGGGTCCTTGTCATGAACCACTGATATAGCAACATACGTTTTTTTTTCTTTCAAAAAACGGTTAGGATTTGCAAAATTAAGACCATACTCAAAGATTTGCACTTAATGTTCACGATTTTTCAAAAATAGCAGATCTACAAGCTTGTAGCGCGGCACTCGGTGCCGTGCTATGAGCTTGTAGATCTGCTGCTTTTGAATAAAAAAATGACACACAGATGCGTTCCCCGGTCTGAACGGGTTAACTGACATTTCGTATGAGAGTCATTTTTCTGAAAGCATGCCAGGCTGGAATCCACTGTTGGTCCTCGTCTGTAGGAGATGGACAAGTAGTACCACTGCATTATTCAAAGAAAACCCATTTCTTTACAACCCCCCTCCTGCAATGACCCTCTCACTGACACATGATACACGCACGCACACAAGCACTCACGTGCACGCCACACACACAGTCAGTGGTGTAAAATAACTAAGTACAGTACATGTACTCAAGTATTGTACTTAAAGGAGAATTTTGGACTAAGGTTTTCTTACCTTTTCTATGATGTTATGATATTTTAGGATGAATGGCACAATTTCATAACTCCATTCCGGGTCCGCCACAGCTTAAAACGTGCGCGGATAGGCCTTGCTTCAGATCACATATTTTAATATCTTTTTTTTTTGGTGAGATCTGACGTTCATAGTGACAGAAAACTATGCAAAACTATGCAAAAAAAAACGGAGTCTCGCTAGACGAGATTGAAATCTCGAGATTGAAATTTGTGATCTAACGCAAGGCCTATCCGCGCACGTTTTAAGCTGTGGCGGACCCGGGATGGAGTTATGCCATTTTTCTACTGTACCATTCATCCTAAGATATCATAACGTCATAGAAAAGGTAAGAAAACCTTAGTCCAAAATTCTCCTTTAAGTACAATTTCGAGGTATTTTCACTTTACTGGAGTATTTCCAATTTTCAATACTTTTACTTCTACTCCACTACATCTCAGAGGCAAATATTGTTCTTTGACTCCACTACAATTATTTGAAAACTTTAGTTACTAGATACTTTGCAAATATACATTATTACATTATAAAACATACCTGAACCACTATAGCCCTTTTTTATAGGCTATTTGAATATAGCCGATCTACAAGCTCACAACGCGTCGCATCGCGGCGCGTTGTGAGCTTATAGATCTGCTATTTCAAACATTCTAGTACTTTTACTTTTGGTACTTTAAGTACATTTTGATGCCAATACTTTTGAACTTTTACTCAGGTAAATTCTGAATTCCGGACTTTTACTTGTAACAGGGTACTTCTACATTGCAGTATAGATACTTTTACTTAAGTAATACATTTGAGTACTTTCTCCACCACTGCCACACACACACACACGTTCTGTTATCCAATTCTGAAGCCTGGAAATAGAACGTGTCACAGAGAGACGCGTTGTGAGCTTGTAAACCGGCTATTTTCGTTGCATAAAACCGGCATGCAACTAAGTAAAAATCAGGCTCCATCCATAACCCCTCAAAATCTTTAACCATTATATCAAACATTTGTCTTGTGAGGACCAGCATTGTCCTCAATTTGGGGACATTTGGCCCTCACACACACGCATGCAAACACGCACGTGCACAGGGAATTGAGCTCTCCAAACGGGCCACTAAGAGTAGCATGTTTGCCACTTGTTAACATTAAGAATAGAACACTACCGAAATGGCATTAATAAATAAATAGACAATACAGTATACATTCATCAATTACCTTGCACTTATGAGAGAGTTAAGACAACATGTATTTAATAGAGGTATCGGACTCATATCAATTGTTTAAGCACAATTGAATAAGATTTGGTGAAGTGGTTGGTTATTGTAACAAATATTCCCCGGTGATTTAGCATTGATTGGAGCACAATTATCTGTCAAGGATGCAGTAACAACAATAGTCTCATTGTTTTTTGTGGTGAATAGAGTCCATATTCCCCCATTGTTCCATTGTAGGAAGTAAATACATTTAGGCCTATGTGTGTTCATTTCTGTTATGCAATTCATCTTTCATGTCTGATTTCCCATATTCCTTATTTATGTTTAACCCATTATGACCGGGAAAGTATCTGTGTCATTTCTTTGGCTATTCAAAAATATTTTTGAAATGTGTGCAAATATTTGAATATATATATTTTTCAAAGGGAACATGTTTTAACTCGAATCTAAATATTTTGAGATGGGGGTCTGCGCCGGCCAAATATATATCATTTTGGGGGGTCCTTGACGTGAAAACATATATTTTTCAAAAAAAACTGTTAGGATTTAGAAGACATTTGTAGAATCCCCAAGCAAAGATTTGAGTTACAAATGCCTGCTTTGAAAACAAAATCATATATATTAAAAGATTTGCACACATTTTCACGATTTTTCAAAAATAGCAAATCTACAAGCTCATAGCGCGGCACTCGGTGCCACGCTATGAGCTTGTAGATCTGCTATTTTTCAATAGCCCAAATAAATCAAACAATTACACAGATTCTGTCCCGGTCTTAATGGGTTAAGATAACATCACTGGTATAATGCACTTACTGTAGTGTGTGCACAGCTTGTGTATTCTACGGTTATAAATAATGTCTCCCTGCATATTGTGCCTAGAGAGAGTGTCAGGTTGTTGTCACTTCAGTAAAACCCCTTCCGTTTAGTACCTCAGTCTCATCTGCTGGGCCTTGGAGCATTGTGTTGGACAGCAGCAGCACATTGTGTTGGACAGCAGCAGCACAGCTGTCAAGCTTTCTAACAGCCTTGGAGATAACCGTCCATCCGCAATTCACCATTCACTGCCTCCCTGGCACACTCAAGGGCAATGCCACAAAGGCAAAGATTCACACCATTAAAGATGACTTCAATGTCAACCATTCACTCTCTCTCTGTCATTTTCTTTCTCTCTCACTCTTAACCCATTAAAACCGGGAACGCATCTGTGCAACCACTTTAACCATTATCTTATACTTTAGCTATTCAAAAATAGCAGATACACAAGCTCATAGCACGGCACCGAGTGCCGCGCTATGAGCTTGTAACTGCTATTTTACGAAAGATTTAACTCAAATCGTTGCTTCATTTGGTTCCCTGGAACAAAATATTTTTGAGATGGGGGTCCGCGGCCAAATACACATCATTTTGGAGGTCCTTGACATGAACAGGTTTGAGATATATACTAACATAAGTTATAAAAAAAAAAAAATGATATATATTATACATTTTCACGATTTTTCAAAATTAGCAGATCTACAAGCTCAGAGTGCCACCCTAGGAGCTTGTATATGCTATTTTTCAAAAGCCAAAGAAATTTAAAAATGATTTCCCCGTCTAAATGGGTTAAGGCCCATCTTCCCTTGCTGTGTTCTTGGATGTAACCCTTGTAGTTCCTAGTTGCTGACAAACATGGAGTCACAGGTGTAATTGATCAGTTCTCACGGTAGAGAAAATGAAGGGGAGCGAGTAGTAGCAAGACCTCCATCTCACTCCACCTCTGTCCCGCTACTTGCCCCTTTTCTTTCCATTGATCGCGGTCACTTGTTCTCACGTTTTTGTTTCGTAGATGTGTTTTTCGTGAACCACAAATATGAAGAAAGTGATTTAGATAACGCTATTTAGACCATTTTCTTTGCTGGTATATCGTAGTTTCTTTGAAGCACTACACCAGGGGTGATGCGACTTTGATGATGGAGAGGGTCACTATTATATTTCCACACAAGTCACTCCAGAGGGCCACATTGCATTTACTGTACAGAAACTCTTATCTCCGTATTTTAACTTTTTTTCGTAATTAATGCCCTACTTCGTCATTCTATGTCACACAAAAGTAGCAAAAATAGCCGATCTACAAGCTCAAAACGCGTCGCAGTGTGACGCGTTTTGAGCTTTTAGATCTGCTATTTTTTGTTATTTCTGAATTGGAATCCTGCATTATTTTTTAATTGGAATCCTAAAAGGTAGCAATTTTATTTAATTTCAAATGCATTTAGTTATACTTATGTTAAATTTATGAACTTAAATACAAATACATTGGAAATTAAAAAGACAATAAACTGTTAATACTAGTCATTAAAGGGATAGTTCACCCCCAAAATTAGTTTTTTTCTATTGATTAGTCACCCCATGGAGACTTCAATTCATATATGTTTTTTTTTTATCGCATTCCTAAGCCAATAATTTGATGACCGGCAGCGGTTCCGGTAGGAGATACAAAGAGTCTCCTTTGTGTCTCCTACCGGAACGGCTGCCTACAGGTCCGCTGGTCATCAAATTATTGGCTTAGGAATGTGACAAAAAAACAAAACATATCCATGAATTCAAGTCTCCATGAGGTGACTAATCAATAACATTCGTTGGGGGTGAACTATCCCTTTAAGCTACTAATATAGACTGAAGTAGCTAACGCGGGTCATGTTTGCGTGTTTGGAATTGTAACAGCTGAAATCAATAAAATATCAGTATTCCGATATTAGGTGAAGGTGGGGGACCGCATGTGGGCCCCGGGCCACCAGTTGCCAATGTAGGCGCTACACTGTTCTCTCTACACTCTTATCTTTGTGACTATTGACCTTGTTGTTTATTGACTAGAGTTCATGCTTACACTGCTTATTCTGATTCTGGCTCTCTTAAGTCACTCTGCTAAAGAGCATCTGCTAAATGCTTACATTGTAAATTGGGAGCATGGGGAGAAGAAAAAATTATAAAACAGTAGACTGCTGTGTATAGTCTGTCCTTATCAGTCACTGCCAATACCCATTAAGACCGGCAACGCATCTGTGTCATTTTAAGATTTCTTTGGCTATTCAAAAAAACAGCAGATCTACAAAATGTGTCAAATCTTTGAATATGTACATTTTTTAAAACAAATATTTTAACTCAAATCTTTGCTTCTGGGGGTCCCTGGAACAAAGCATTTTGAGATGGGGGTCCGCGGCAAATACATATAATTTTGGGGGTCCTTGAGAACCACTGTTATAGAAACATGTTTTTTTTTTTAACTGTTAGGATATAGAAGACATTTGTAGAATCCCCAGAAGCAAACATTTGAGTTACAAATATTTGCTTAAAAATATATATTTATATGTATATATATTCAAAGGTTTGCACAAATCGTCAAGATCTTTCAAAAATAGCAGATCTACAAGCTCATAGCGCCTTTTAGTCCGGTTGCTTAAGACCAGATTTTTGAAAAATGTGGACACGGCTGACAAAAGCGCCAATTCTCCATCACCATAAGTTTCATTTTGGAAGGGGAGCCACGTCATCAAGATGGCAGAAGGTGGCCATCTTGGATTGCATAGATGGCCACCATGTAATATCTATAAGTGCCAATATCTCAGCTTCCAAGCCACTTAGAAAGTCAATCTTGGTGTCAAAATATATGTTTTTGGGGTAAAGGAATTCATTAAAGCTATTGAGAATATCAACAAGTCACTATATCTGCCAAGATGTGAACATTTGGTTCATTCTGGCAATATATCTACACAACTTTGTATGCCTCGGCTAGATTATGCACAACATTGGTATGATTTGTATTTAGCTTGACATATCTGACTCTTTGTTATTTCCTATTTATTTTCAAAAGAAAGGAAGCAAGTGTTGAACCGCCTTCAATTGTTGCCTTCACTTGGTTTGCTCCAGCAGTCTGCATGTAACTACTGCAGAACTTTGACAGAGTAGCATACGTGGAAACTGTGATAAGAAAGGCTGCAGCAGAATAGTTATCTGAAGGGTTCTGGAGGTGCAGTGGAACTCACCAAGAATCCCTCAGCAAGTGGATGATCGAAGGGCCCAAACAGGCACAACTCCTAATACAGTTTGAGCAGGAGTATAGCAAAAGGTTATAAACAACAACACCATGAAGAAGTAATGTTTACACAAAAGACATTCAAAGAGTAAGCACTAGTGTTGGTACACACCATCAGTTGGATGGGCAATCTGTTCCTAGATGATACCCACAAGCATGAAATGTGATTGACGAGTCAGTAGTTAACAAAGTCTGCACTGTGGAATCAGTGGGCAGAGATCTGTACAACAAGTACCTTAAGACAGTGATCAGGGACCGCAGATACTCCATTCATGAGCTCATCAAATAGAACTCACTCACTCTCTTCAGATGCCCAACACCCAAGATCAAGCAGACAGGGCAGATCTCAATGTTGAAGGATGATGTGGTGGCACTCTTCTCCGGATTATATATAGCCATGCAACACAGAGAGGGGGGCATGAGCACCTTCTTTAATCATGAAAACCATCCATGCCCTCCCTCTCTGTCTGACAGAGGGAAACTACGGCTGGGAAATAAGTCAAAAGCTCTTCACTTTATTCTCGGGGAAGATTGCATTAACTGCCTGGCCAGAGGGCAAGCTGGTCTTCATCACATCTGGCATCACAGTGGTCGGCACAGACACCAGCCACTCCATGCTGCCATGTAACCACGAAGAGGCCGACACCAGGATAGTGATTCACCTGCTTCATGCCCTGGAACATGGCTGTTGTACCTGCTTGATACACACTGTGAATATGGATGTTGTCGTTAACCTCATCGGCAAGTTCCATGCCCTGCTCACCAAGTATCCAGCTGCAGACATCTGGGTTGCTTTTGGCACTGGCAAGAACTACACCTATGTTCATATAAACACCATCTGCCATGCTCTGGGCAAAGACAAGTCCACAGCACTTCCCATCTTCCACTGTTACACAGGCTGTGACACAACATCAGCATTCTGCTGGAAAGGGAAGAAGTCAGCATGGGTGGCGTGGAAGTCCTACCCTGAGGTCACCCAGGCCTTCAACTACATGGCAGAAAATCCATACACTTCAGTGACCATAGATGCCCAACACTTTCAGCTTCTTGAGCGTTTCACAGTCATCATGTATGATAAGACAAGTGATTTGGAATCTGTCAATGAAGCACGGCTAGAGTTGTTCTGCCAGAAGAACAAAACGATGGAACACATTCCACCAACGCAAGATTCACTGTTGCAACACGTGAAGCGAGTTGCCTACCAGTCTGGGATCTGGGCCACGTCTGAACTGGCCCAGCAGCCGACACCCAGTCCAGAAGGATGGGGATGGGCATTGGATGACAACAACTAGGTCTGGCTTCCTGTGTGGAGCATTCTACCGATGGTGTCAAAAGCCTGCAATGAACTGGTCAAGTGCGGTTGTAAACGTGGTTGTGGTGCAAGGTGCTCATGCACGAAGGCACACTGGAATTGCACAGATCTTTGCAGTTGTCAATGTGACAGATACTTTGAATGTCAATTCACTTCATGCTCCATTTTCTATGTGTCTGACTGCTAACCGAGTTGAAAATTATGTAAATATGTTGCTAGAATGACCATATTTATTTGATCTTGGCACAAATAAACATCTAGTGGTATTCTCAATAGCTTTATTGCATTCCTTGACCCACATAATGTATATTTTGACACCAAGATTGACCTTCTAAGTGGCTTTGAAGCCGAGATATTGGCACAGATATTACACGGTGGACATCTTTGAAATCCAGGATGGCCGCCTTCTGCCATCTTGATGACGTGGCTCCCCTTCCAAAATGAAACTTATGGTGATGGAGAGCATGTAGAAAAAAATGTGTGCTTTTGTCAGCCGTGTCCACATTTCTTTGTTAACAGCCCTGACTATTTGTCTCTCTTGTTCACTGCGCAACTTAACAGAAGTAGTAAAGTTGTTTGACCCCCCCTAAAGCCAAAATAAATAAAAAAACATGCCCCCCCCCCCAGGGCTCAAAAAAAATTTGATGACCCCCCCCCCCTCTTCTGGGCCATACCAACCTCCGGTAAATAACGACCAGTCCCTAAAAGCATATGTCACCTCAGAGAGAATATAAAGATCAAAGTTAGATCAATAAGAATGCACTTGCATACAGTAACGCAATATCTTTGTTATTTTCCCACAAGGGACAAATAGTATTAAAGAGCAACATCACAGCCACGCAATAACCTTTATTATAGTCTATTGTTTTATTAATGTAAAACACATGATCATCAATAAAACGCGAGGAGTGATGTGGATGCATTGGTTCAGTAGCAATGGTGTTATTGATCAATTCATAAATAGATATTTTCGTATTTAGGGAATGAGCCTGACATGAAGTTGTTATTGAGATGAATGCTTCACCATTTGATTCAATGGTACCATTTGATTTAATAGTGCACATACAGTACTGTACTCTATATACAATGTGTGTGATAGTTGACTTGACGTCTATCAACGATAACATGTGGTCGGTTGTATTACTTAGCTTTAGTTTATTTACAAAAAAACTTGAGACTGATGGTAAATATTTGCCACATCCAAGACCAGCTTCCAGCAATAACAATGATCTTATTTTGTCTTCTATTCATCCTCATTCCAGTGACTTGTGTGTTCATTGGTTTTATAGATAAGGAAACACATTCAACCCTATATTCATGTTCCCCGTCCGCACTGAATGGCTGATTGGTGCTTTTGTGAGTGTCTGTGGTGCCCCACACACACATACATAATATAGGTTTATATGCCAAGCGGGGGCCTTGGCATATAAACCTATATTATGTACGTCTGTGTTCAAGGTGCAGCACTTATTAAAGAAACAAAGCACTCTCATAAGTACAACAAAATGGGAGGATGGTTTTTCCAAGGGCCTTTGAAGATGCCTTCTTCATTATTCAACTATATGAGAAATGCTCAGCTCAGCAGAAAGGGGAGACAGATAATCTAGATCAGATAATTTAGAACTACAAAGGGAAACCGCTTCTACAATGTCTATATCTGTGTAAATCTATTCACTGCATTATAATAAAGGTAGACAATATCTAAGACAATATCTACATTTCTAATGTAATGAACAAAATAAAGGCAACCTCAAATATATTACACATCTTCTCAGATCATACAGGCCATCAGAGCATGTCATAATACTGTAGATGGACATTCAGTGAAAACAGCAGATTTAAAAGCTCACAATGCGTTGCAATGTGACGTGCTGTTAAATGTGTTATGACATGTTAATTTTGTCAAAGAGTTTTTTCAAAGTGGTGTAGTGTGGTAGAGTCAACCACTTAATGCACTACAGTATGTGGAGTGAAGTTCATCATGTGAATGGATGGACCAGAACCGGAGGGGCAGGTAGCGAGATGGATTGAACAACAAATACACAATTATTGCAGACGGGCTCTCCATATGCAGGCGTGCGTCGGATTGTGCACACACTGCGGCCGTGCCGCCATAGTCAATTTGATTGTGTTACTTATTATTTGTCGGTGCATAATAGCATTTATTGTCTACTTTATAACAGCATTTGTTAGGGTGCATAAAAATAAAGTGACCCTCTGTGAAAAAACACTGCCATCATCAGTAGTTTATAAATGTGAATGTTATGGAAATTCATAAAGTATTTTTGTAAGTTTGGGTCCCTCCCGGGAAGACACTACAATTCTCTTTTGGGGTCTTGAGCTGAAAACCTGTTTCTACCAGGAAGTGTGCAATTTATATTATAAATGACACACTTTCTAGAGGGTTTTGTCTTTATTCAAACTATAAAACAGTAAGGTTTCTTCTGAACTGTTCCTGTAGTAGCAGGAGCTTGGGACAACCTCTGAGTCATTGTACATATCTCCCCAGACCTCTTCACCTTTGTCTACTTTCTTTTTCCTCTTTGCTTGCACTAAATACATGATTTGTTTAATCAAAGAACCCAGCGTTGAATGAGCACAATAACCGTTTGTCCATCTTCCATGTGTGTTGTAAAAATGTGTGTGAATGTGTGTGACGTACTCAGAGCTATGAAACTGACCGTGCACGGCACTCGTCAACAGACACATTTGTTTACTTTAGTGTTACAGATTAACTTTGGATTATCACATTTTCTATACTGATTTACATTTCGATTGAAACAAAGCGCTACGCAAACATGAAACATGATCCACTGTTTCATTCACGTCTTCTAATTGTTCTGATGCATCTGGAATGCCTCTCTCTTTTCTACAAGCTCATTCTAAATGTGTACACTAGAGATGCACGGATGGGCTTTTTCGTCACCCAAATCCGCATATACACCTACGTTATCCACCCGCCATCCAACCGCATTAATTATATCATCCTATTTATAGATCCGCACCGACCACGTCAAATAAAGATTATTTTCCGTGACGTTAGTTTTCTTACTCACCACTGTCGCAAATACCGATGTAGAGACTGTATACAATCCATATACATGGTAACAATAAACCCTCCGCCTTCATTCACTTTCTCACATCTCAACTTTTCATAAGACATATCCAGTCGTTGGCAGGGTTAAGAACGTTACCAAATCACTCCCATGCCAAACTTTTATTCCTCCCTTATTTTTTTTATTTTTTTATTTTAATCTCCATTAAGTTTCACTCTAAATCTAGCTGCACTCAGCGTTGCCCTGTCTGCTTATTATAAGTTATAAGCCAGGTCTATAAAAACAAGTTGTTTTTATAGACCTAGCTGCTTATTTCTCTCGCAAAATCTGGCAACACCAGTTACGGCCCACCATGGAAAATGACGTACTATTAAAATACTACAAACGCACGCACGCAGAGATTTCATGCTTTTTAAAAGCTTATATCTATCTATAAGCATATGCCTATAGATATATATCATTAATTTAATTCCCGCATTATTTCACCCGCGTATCTCTAGTGAAATCCTTTGTGTAAATTTAATGGAACCAAATGGACCCGTGAGGGTCCATTTGGTTCCATTTGTGCATTCTTTGGAGTTACATAAACAGTAACGATTACACAGGTCCATCTAGGACACTCTGCCAAGTTAAATACACACTGAGGATTTGACTGTATATTTGTTTACACATGGATATTTGCATGTCTGTTTACATCCTGTGTTTAAATACCAAATGCACTGCCTGGTTGTGCATGTGGAACATTGATGAGGTCCCCCCCAGCCAAGGCGCCCTGTTTGTCTTTCAGACAGATAACATCTGTCCTTTGCATCCATGTGGCTGCATTCGTTTAAGGCCACATCACAGAAGAACCAGAATCGATACAAAGCTCTGCCTTTCCTGTCGGTGCTTCATTTCATCAGAGGTTATTTTAGAGCCTGACCACCATCAGAGAGCAGAGGACCAGTCAGCCTTGAGCTCTTTAACAATGTATGTCCATATGATTTGGAAATGGGACCGAAAAAACAGAGACGTGTGATTTATTCACATACGCCCTCAGGTTTAGATTTCATCCCCATGTCTCCTTATATGTTGATCTAGTTGCTTGCAGAGGGCAACCTTATTTGATAACCATTTATGTCAGTGTGCTGCAATAACTACTGAATTTTCCAGAATCAAAACAACAGAAAGCTGAGAAAAAGCAATTTTTCCAAATCCTTTAACATGGAAGCGAACGGGCTGTTGGCTGTTTTCACGTTACAGCTAACCACTGAAAACACCAGTACACATCAAACAAACATATATATATATATATATATATATATATATATATATATATATATATATATATATATACACACTCACACATCTGTATCTCCACTGTTTGAATTGTTGATTCAGATATCAAAATAATCTCTTTGTAACAAAAAGATCTGTCATTTACTCCTAAATGTACTTAATTCTGCTCGATATTAGTTATGCATTTATGTAAAGCAGAGTGGTTCTCAAAGGTGTGGTTCAGGGACCCTCAGGGTTCCTTGAGTGGGGGGGACCCTACAGGTCTGTTGCTGTGAGAGTGTAGCATACTAATGGGACCAAATGGACCCTTACAGGTCTGTAACTTTGAGAATGTTGAAATGGATCCAAATGGAGCACACATTGTATAATTAGATAATAATAATAATAATGGCTGAGAGGCGTAGTGAGGCATGACGCGTCAGCGAAGTGCCTCCGACCCGTGGCTGACGTTACGGTCGTGGAATATTCACACTATTTTTGGATGAAATGGTGAAAGGATGAGAACGTCAATGCAAATCAGCCTTGGTGAAGCCTAGCACAGCTCCACATCACTGGTGGTCACTCCGTTAGGCTTTGCATATCGTCGCTGTCAAGGGGGAAACCTTTAACACATTCCACGCCAGAGTTTAATATCATAATGTACTCACCAGTGCCAGCGATTTATTGTTGTTTTTAAAAAAAAATCACGTCGCCCCAGACCTCGCTAAATACCTTAAGATCGCGCGTTAAACTGTTTGTAGACACACAGGGTAGCTGTGTGAGTGGCCCAGAGAAGACCGTTTCAATCGGCGATCGTCCATTTTGAAGTTGTCGCGGTTTATGTTAAACAGCGATCAGCGAGGAGAAAAAAAACTCAGATTTAGAGCGGAGGCGGGTGGGAACGAAAATCTCCGTATACGGATATTTCCATACGTGCTAGAATGAAATGTGTCACTGCGAGGGAGGCCTACAATGAAATGTGAACCTGCGAGAAAAAAAAAGACCACTTCGCATAGATCTACGCGACTGGCACGCTGCGCAATTATTTAGGTTCGCGTAGATCTACGCGATTGGCACGCAATGTGTTAATGTCCAAACCATAACTTTTTTTTTTTATATAAGTGAAAATAGCCGATCTACAAGCTCCCAATGCATTGCATCACAGCGTGTTGTGAGCTTGTAGATCTAATATTTTCACTGCTTTCGTGTGACACTCTTGTATGATGAAGTAGGGTGTTAATGTACAACAGTGATATGTTGGATTATCTGTTAATCCAAAACAAAACAAGCAAGCAGCCCTGTCCTGAGCCAACCCTTTGTTCCAGTCTCTCTCTCTCTCTCTCTCTCTCTCTCTCTCTCTCTCTCTCTCTCTCTCTCCTCTCTCTTTCTCTCAGTTACTATCTCCATCTGTGTGGTTACAACTATATATATATATATATATATATATATATATATATATATATATATATATATATATATATATATATATATATATATATATATATATATATATATATATGGTGTCCGGCAGCAACCAGCTAACTGGAAATGACAAAAACGTTAGGAGGTTTTGTCCATCATTGATAAGAACAGCCGAATGGACCTCCAAGCTTTATTGATCTTAAAAAAGCATTTGACACATTAGACCACAGCTTGTTATTAGATAAAATGGAGAGATATGGTGTTAGAGGGATAGCCCACTCATGGTTAAAGAGTTACCTTGCTGATCGTAATCAATATGTTCAGTTAAATAATATAAAATCTGAGTTAGCAAGGGTAACATACGGGGTCCCGCAGGGTTCTGTACTTGGCCCAAAGTTGTTTATTTTATACATAAATGATATCTGTAAAGTGTCTACCCTATTGAAATATGTTATTTTTGCAGATGATACTAATCTGTATTGTTCTGGGGAGAACTTGGAGCAGCTCCTG
Source organism: Gymnoscopelus braueri (assembly GCF_963280865.1). Classification (NCBI taxonomy): domain Eukaryota; kingdom Metazoa; phylum Chordata; class Actinopteri; order Myctophiformes; family Myctophidae; genus Gymnoscopelus; species Gymnoscopelus braueri. The sequence continues at coordinate 1,481,730 of NC_137620.1, read as the reverse complement.
AATGCGGTAGAGGTAGAGTTGAAAACACTAAAGAAGTGGTTCGATATAAATAAATTATCCCTGAATATAAATAAAACTAAATTTATGATATTTGGCACAAGGAAAATAAATTGTAAACTAAAATTAAAAATTAAGGAGGTCGAGATAGAAAGAGTATATGAAAATAAATTCTTGGGTGTAATAATTGATAGCAGATTAAACTGGAAATCTCATATAGATAATGTAAAAATAAAAATGTCTAAAATTATTGCAATATTATATAAAACCAAACATATTTTGAATCAGAAGACACTGTATATACTATATTGTTCTTTAATAGTTCCATATATTACTTATTGTGTGGAAATATGGGGGAACACATATAAAACTAACACAAACCCAATATTTATATTACAGAAGAGAGCTATAAGAATAATAAATAGAACTGATTACTATGAACCAACTAATAAACTTTTTATCAAATTAAATACCCTAAAATTCGAAGATCTAGTTAACTTAAAAACGGTGCTAATAGCATACAAGGCGCACAATAATCAGCTCCCGATCTGCATTCAGGGGCTGTTTGAAGCTAAAGAAACCAGGTATTGGTTAAGGGGAGCAAATATGCTAAAGGTAACGAAGGCCAGAACAAATATAAAAAAACAATGTGTCTCAGCAAAAGCAATTCAAATATGGAATAAATGTGAAAATGATTTAAAAATATGTAGCTCTATTGGCAAATTTAAGAAAATGTATAAAATTAAAATGATAATGAAATATAATAATATAATATGATAGGATAATGATATACGCTGTAATAGTAAATATAGTGATGTGGAATTGTTGATTAAGCAATTATTTGAAGAATAGAAGTATTATCAATGATTGATATGTGATTGATTTTCTGTTTTGTATAGCTTGGAAATATTATATATATATATATATTTATGTATATATATATTTTGATTTATATAGCAAAGGAATATTTTCTTTTTCAATGTTTGAGTATAATAAAAAAAAATGATTTTCTGTTTTAATATATTATTCAATGCAAGAAGGGTAGGCGCTATAAGCTATTAGCTTCAGCCTACGCCTTTTCGGTCAAGCAGTTTTGTTCTGCTTTGTTTTTGTTTGTAATTGTTTTTTTCGTTAATTGTATGAAATGCCATATGGGTGTATGGTTGTATTGACCGAAATAAACTTTAACTAACTAAAAAAAGCTCACAATGAGGTTGGAGGTCAAAATGGGGTGGAGCCTGGAGTCAACAAAACCAGATAACTCCACCCCCCTTTGATGAAGCTAGCTGGTTTAGCAGAAAGTTTGAGGATCCAATGGAGCTGGTTTTGTCACCTTATAATACTTTTCATTGTTTCAATATTTTTTTAATCAACACACAGACATAAAGGGTGTTCAATAGCACTGATTTATGGAACAAAAATGCAAAAGCGGAAACATGGAGTTAGGGCGGATTCAGACTGGGTCCGATTGATTTTAACCATTCCCGAGTACGGTTGGCTTCTCCGAGCTGGCCAGCATTCACACTGGCCAAAATTATTTCGTACTCGAGTACATTTCATTTAGCAGTAATGGTAAATATGTGCCTCATGGGGGCGCTGTTGACTATGGGGCTTTGGGAGATGCAATGTCATTCACAGAAGAAGAGTCACTTGTCAGAGTGCAGAGTGAATAATAAAGTTTGACTGTGTTCCTGACGTTGTCTTGAGTTATAATAATAACTGAAAAACAATACACAACCAAAGCAGTGTGTGCGTTGGTCTTTCAAACGTCAAAATGTAACGTCGTCTCTCGCGTCTCTGTTATTATCAATATGATCGTGACGTCACTGATGCATCCTTGGTATTTTAGCAGTGACGGCTAATCCTTGGTATATTTATCCTTATATACTGTACACGTTCACTACACATGTGTTTTTTGTTTATGTTTTTCCACGGCTCGCGCTACTCAAACACTAGCGGGATTATTATTTCTTGTCAACATTCAAGTAGAACTATGAGAAGGTATAACCCAGCTAAAATAATGTGTAGTATATAAGAGTTCTTATAGTATATAAAAAATATATAAAGGATATGATTAGCAGTCCACTTCCTTCTCTTGGTACGGATGGATTCACACTGCAACGTTCCGTTCCTGAGTCCGCAGCAATCGGACCCGAGACTACCTCCCCAGGTGGTTTCGGGTACGGTACGGTGATGCGTTACGGGGAACGGTTCGCTTCGTTCACACTACAACAACATCTGCCATGTGGTCCGGGGTGCGCACCCGGGACCATAGTCTGAATCCGCCCTTAGTTGTTTTTTGCCTGACCGCAACAAATATATTTGTTAATATTTTAACACAAATCTGGTACGGGGGCCCCTGGCACAAAATATGTGGGGGGTCCATGGACAAATGCATATTAATTAGGGGGTCATTGACATGAAAAAGTTTGACAACGACTGGTTTAAGCAGCATTTAGGAAGCAAGCCCAATTAAGCAACTTCCCTTTAGAAACCAGCCCAAAAAAAACGCAACTACCAATATTTACAAGCGACTTCACAGACAAAGAAGCCCAAAGTCGCTTATAATAAGCGGACGTGGCAACACTGCTTTGGGGTACTAATTAAAGAACAGCAGGACGAGGGGCCCTGAATCGCTTGGTCTCCCAAACAACAATAACATTGAATTCAAACGTCAAGTCAATATGTGCCTCTAACCAACACCAATATTCACGCTGTAAAGGGTCAGGCAACAAACTCCTGTCTCTCGTAACAAAATGTCCTCCAGTGCTGTGCAGTAATAGAGATTTAATGATGCCTTTGGAGACATTATACAGTATATTATACCAAACACTCTGGGCTCAGCTGATTCTACACTAGTCTCTGGAGACAGATGTGTTGGCAAGGGTGGAAAGGGTGTACTCAAGTACTGTACTTTTTTTTTTTTTACTTCACTGGAGTATTTCCAATTTTCAATAATGTTACTTCTACTCCACTACATCTCAGAGCCAGATATTGTACTTTTTACTCCACTACAACTATTTAAAAACTTTTAGTTACTAGTATACTTTGTAGATTTTGATTATTATTACAAAACCACTTCAGACCAGAATAGATACTTTGGCAATTTGAAAATAGCCGATCTGCCATTTTCAAAGGATTTTATACATTTGAAAACCAAATGCTTACATTGAACAGTCTGTACATTGTCAGACCCCCCCGCCCCCCCCCCCCCCACACACACACACACACACACACACACACACACACACACACACACACACACACACACACACACACACACACACACACACACACACACACACACACACAAACGCACGCACGCACACACACACACACACACACACACACACACACACACACACACACACACACACACACACACACACACACACACACACACACACACACACACACACACACTCACACTTCCATTTTGCCTGTGCAGTCAGGTAAATCAGTGATTCTCAGCCTTTTTTAATTTCATGGACCACCAGTTTGATATGCATTAGGCCACGGACCCCCATTTGAAAAGATGTTCTCTGGGACCCCATCTGCATTGTAAAGTCCTCTGTGTTCATTTAACTCGGGAGAGAGTACATATGGAACCAAATGGATGTCGTTCCATATAAATCTCTTAGGAGTGTGCGTGTACTGTGTGTCATTGTTGTCAGGTGATTACAGTGTGTATTATGGCCCCTCACATCATCATGGTGACCAGTTGTTAACATTTGTCCCTGTCCCGGTTGACTGGGCATCCCAAGGTGTTTAACCCATTAAGGCCAGGGAACGCATCTGTGTAACCACTTGAACCATTATTTTATACTTTGGCTATTTTTGAAAAATCCTGAAAATGTGTGCAAATCTTTGAATATATATATATTTTTAAAGCAAATTTGTTTTACTCAAATCTTTGCTTCTGGGGGGTCCTTGGAACAACATATTTTGAGATGGGGGTCCGCGGCCAACTACATATTATTTTGGGGGTCCTTGACGTTTGAGAACCACGGATTATAGCAACAATTTTTTTTTTTTAAACTGTTAGGATTTAGAAGGCATTTGTAGAATCCCCAGAAGCAAAGATTTGAGTTACAATTGTTTGCTTTAAAAACCTATATATATTCAAAGATTTGCACAAATTTTCATGATTTTTCAAAAATAGCAGATCTACAAGCTCATAGCGCGGCACCAAGTACCGCACTATGAGCTTGTAGATCTGCTATTTTTGAATAGCGAAAGTATAATGGCGAAAATTACAGATGCTTCCCCGGTCTTAATGGGTTAAGAAGCTAACAACAGCCGTGTTTTTAACGGCCGCTGGAGAGCCAGCGCTATCCTGACAGCAGATAAAACACCATGCAGGCTACCAGGTGGATTCTGTTCACTGCCTCGCCTGAGGTGACCTTTACAGCGACGCTAGGGTCAGGTAGAGTTGAGAGAGAAGCTGATAAACAGCTAAAAGACACACACATCCCAGACCTACAGTACTAGGCTGGGTGCTGGATCAAACAAGTTAAACAGTGTACAAGAATAAAAACTCTGCACAAAAATCTGCACACCCAAATGCAAGTTTACTTTGGTCTTCCTCAGACCTTCACACAATGTGTAGACAGTCATTTGTATACAGTGTAACGTCCTGATCACCACACCTGTGACCAATCAGCCATCAGTCTCAGATCAGTGACATTGACATTTAGTGCAAAACAAGTCCCATATACATTATTTACATAGCAAACCAAAAATACACATAATCCTGTTTGCCCAAGATTTACAGACATTGTATACTATATACAAAAGTACTCAGGCTAATAAGCTGTCATAATGCTACCTAAAGAGCTGCCTCTTGTCTAAAGGTAAGTCAAAAAGAAAGGACAAAATACCTTATGTTAAAAACACACACAGAGAGACTCCACTTATATTTGGAGAACAAGCAGGAGGTAACCCATCAAGGGTCAGGTAGAGTCCCCGAAGAAATATGAACAACGCTATTTCCATCAGGTAGCACACAGTGAAATACTCAGCGTTCATTTAACTCTGTGAGTGTAAAAATGTAACCAAATGGACCCATTTGGTTACATTTATTGATTCCTGGCTGTTTTCTCAGTTTCATGACATTGTTGAGCCATGCACCTCGAGACTTGTATTTAATCCGGAGTGTTGCGGGCATTCTGCTTTGTAGTGCTTGCTCTTTGTACTCTGAGTCTGAGTTACAAATGGATTAATTTAAACTGAGGATTGTTTTTAAACATTGCATCATCATTGTTCAAGCTGTCAACACACATTTGAATATTCAGTTCTTAGCGTGTATAGATGCTGTTCAGTGTGTGTGTGTGTGTGTGTGTGTGTGTGTGTGTGTGTGTGTGTGTGTGTGTGTGTGTGTGTGTGTGTGTGTGTGTGTGTGTGTGTGTGTGTGTGTGTGTGTGTGTGTGTGTGTGTGTGTGTGTGTGTGCGCGCGTGCATGTGTGTTGTTCCTGTGCGGCATAATATTCAGAAAGTGTTTTTCTTCAGAATCCTAGAGGGGTGTTTCTACTGTAGTGCCAAATGCTGCTGTAGAAGCAATATTCAAATAAGGTTGTTTGTGGTTTTGGCTGAGCTGAGTTTCTCTTCATACATTTTTTTTTACTTCTCCACAAGATGAAGAGATTGAAAGTTATTGTACTTTTAAAATGGAGGCAAATGTTAAATCATAAAATGTGGTTTTGATTTAATGAATAATTAAACAAAGGAAATGAGTGTTAAACCTCAGAAACACTAGTTTAGCAATGAATTGACATGTTTTCCCCTCAGAAGAAAGTGGGGCGTTGGCCAAGGTTTTGACCATGCCGTCTACACTTAACACAGCCCTATAAACCCAGGTTAATGAGACTTCATCGTACAGTAAACCATAGCTTAAGCTTCATGTTCATGAGTCTATTTACTTGCTGATCATAGCAGACATACTGTACTTAACATCCTGGCCATGTCTGTCTGTCTGTCTGTCTGTCTGTCTGTCTGTCTGTCTGTCTGTCTGTCTGTCTGTCTGTCTGTCTGTCTGTCTGTCTGTCTGTCTGTCTGTCTGTCTGTCTGTCTGTCTGTCTGTCTGTCTGTCTGTCTGTCTGTCTGTCTCTCTCTCTCTCTCTCTCTCTCTCTCTCTCTCTCTCTCTCTCTCTCTCTCTCTCTCTCTCTCTCTCTCTCAGAGCAGTATGACGTACTTTCGCCCTCTCCAAAGTTAATTCGGATCGGCAAAGTGCAAAAAGTTATTGTTCGATTGGACTCTCTGTGAAGTATATAGCCACCTCTGGAATGTGTCAGGGCTCTGAGACGAGCCTGAACAACTATACTTCATAGAAATGCATTGCTTGAGTTGGCTTAATTATTTGTTCATTAGTGGGCTGATTATTCAGATTCAGTGGTCTTGGTCTGTCCGCCCACGTTCCACCAATTACCAGCATGCGTCCTCCTTTCCCTGCCCAGACACTTCGCCCACATTGGTCATGCCTGGGTCACCATATAGACCCACACATCATCCCACAGCAAATATCATTAACTACAAAGTTACATTAGTTTCATTTTCAATTGTGGTGCTGTGCAGAGTTGACTTAGTTTTCAATTTGGCAATCTAATTTCTATTTATATGGCTAATGTACAAGCTCACACAATGTCCACGTTGTATATATAGGGCTTAAGTGGTTTGGTGCCTTGCTCAAGGACACTTTGGCAGGCAGCCAGGAGGAGTCATCATACCACACATCCAACCGACACCCAACCATCATCCATCGGCATTAGCGATGCATCAGTTTGTCCTTGCCGATACCGATTCAGATACCCATAACTTGCGTATCGGTCGATACCGAGTACCGATCCGATACCAGTGTGTGATTTAAAAATGATCTAGGACAGTGGTTATCAAAGTGGGGTCCAGGGACCCTCAGGGTTCCTTGAGGGGGTTCCTAATAGCCTGGTAAAGCATCCCCCTTCCGTAAATCTCATTTGCATTTGATTTCATATCAAATGGAAATGAGATATCCCGAGGGAGGGGTTTACCAGGCTAGGTTCCACATGGACCCGAACTGTAACTCTGAGAGTGTACAAATGGAACCAAATGGACCCTTACTGGTCTGTAACTCTGAGAGTGTGCAAATGGAACCAAATGGACCCCGGACGGGTCCATTTGGTTCCATTAATACACTCTCAGAGTTATGGCGGTCCTTGAAATTAAAATGTTTGAGCACCACTGATCTAGGAATAGATACAAAATGTAAGAATATATATAAAACAGCAGTGCAACATCAACTGAGGCATTCAACATACAAAATAATTGATGACTGTAAATGCCATATCATCATGTGCTACAGTATATGACGTGGTATCAGATTGGCATAGACTGGCATACTCACCGATACCAGCATATTAGGCTATAGGTGTCGGCAGCTTCTCCGATACGGGAATCGGAACGACTCTAATCCACATCCAACCAACATCATCCAACCAACCGCCATCCATCCACATCCAACCAGCATCATCCACGTCCCAGCATAACTGGTTCCTGTCGTGTGTGTGTGCGTGTGTGCGTGTGTGTGCGTGTGTGTGTGTGTGTGTGTGTGTGTGTGTGTGCGTGCGTGTGTGTGCGTGCGTGCGCCAGTAAAAAAGCCAGTAATAGAGGAATTCATAAGTGAGTTTTTTTTCCGTACAGGTTGTGTGTAATTGGAATGTCAGAACTGAAGGAAGTCACATGAAAGGTGTTTCTCTCATATGCTTCAGTGAGTCGGGAGGGAGGGAGCTTCAAAATGTTCATTACATTACACTTTGAAAGAGCTTCAAAGAGCTTCCATATGGGGATTTGCAGGTTTATCGATTTATCCTTCTACCCGCCTGTCTGTCTGTCTGTCTGTCTGTCTGTCTGTCTGTCTGTCTGTCTGTCTGTCTGTCTGTCTGTCTGTCTGTCTGTCTGTCTGTCTGTCTGTCTGTCTGTCTGTCTGTCTGTCTGTCTGTCTGTCTGTCTGTCTGTCTGTCTGTCTGTGTTCCTTTTATGCTCATGTATGGAGATCTCTGTATGTGTCTGTCTGTCTGTTTTCCTGTGTCACTTTTATGCTCTCACAATGCAGTTCCTAATGTAAATGCACATCAGTATATGACACATAATATAGAATCGGGCGGTTCTGGACAACCGCCTATTCGACCCGCTCGACACTGTGCGCCTCTGGTCCTCGCCGATGCGTGCGGCGAGTTTGAAGTCGGTCGGTCCCTTATATGGTAAATACAATAGAATATGCCTTCATATACAGTACTATATCTCTGCTGTCCAGCCTGAACCTGCTAACTCCAAAACGCTCATTGTTCAGGAAACGAAAAAACTAAATATACGTTTTTCAGGAAATGAAGAAAACCTTATATTTTTAAAACAAAGCAATACTGCCTCATCAAAGTTGGTATAGTGACTTTATATATCGTCAGATACTTGCATGTGTCATTATATTATCACCACTTTACCCAAATCCAGCGCAAGTGGAGATAGTAGTTTCAGACGAGCAGAAATCAAGCTGAAATGGAGTTAGGTGTCCAAACAACAATAGCTCCACTTGCTGCTGAGGGAGAGGTTTCAAAAGGGTACACATTTCCAAAAGCTAACAATGGATCTCCAAGCTCACAATGCATCACAACAACGTGTGAATTAATGCCCTGATGCTTCATGAAACTTATATAGGCCAACAATAATAAACAGGACTTTAAATATTACAATAACTTTTGCAAAGAGGGGTTCACAGAAATGCTATCAATTCCTTTCTTCTTGTCACATTGCTCTCTTCATTAAACACTTCATAGATTTTAGAAATATAATTACTTGTTTTCATACTGTAACATTAGCGTCAGTGCTAAGTTTGATAAACAGGTACACTGCATAGTTTTAACAGACTATGGGGAGTTTGTTTACGTGATACTCCTCCTCGTTCACTGCGCAGCGCGCTCTGTTCTGTGTTGTGAAAAGGCTGCAGCAGAGTAGAGAGGGGGAGTTGTTTGTTTTTGACGGACAGTTTGAGGATCCAATGGAGTTGGGAGGTTTCGTCAGAGGCGCTTTTTAATACTTTTCATTGGTTCAAATGTTTAGATTTTTTACACAGATGTAAAGGGTGTTCAATAGCGTTGATTTATGAAAAAAAAAAGAAAAGCTGAAAATGGAGTTAGCTGGTTCGTCCCGGACACCGACGATATATAATATGGGGAGGTGGGATGGGGTGGTCCTTGAGGATTGTACAAAATGTGCTAGTGGTCCAGAGCCTATAAATGGTTGCCAACCACTGCTCTATGTTCATGCAGGCACTATAACAAAATTACAGCTGAGATTCCCATGTATTAGCAGTGTCTATGCAAACAAGCCCAAAAGAAGCAACATATGAGCACTTTAAACCTATATACATGGCTGTTTTTAAATAGACGATCTACAAGCTTACAACTTTGCAATGTGACGTGTTGTGAGCGTATAGATCTTTCAAAAGCATCTTGGTGAAAAAAGTGGAAAATAAATATTTTTAAAACATTTTAGCAACACAAATCTGGTATGGGGGTCCTTGGCACAAAATGTTTTCAGATGGGGATACGCAATTACATATTAATTTCACATAAAAAATGTTTAAGAACCACTGGTTTAAACAAGCCCAAATTAGCAACTACGCTTTAGAAACAAGCCCAAAAAACTGCAACCCGCAACTACCAATGTTTATTACCAACTTTACAGAAAAACAAGCCCAAAGTCGCTTATAATAAGCGAACATGGCAACAGTGATTGTGAGCCACCCCTACGAATAGGTTGTGATGTGTGGCATTTCACCCGCTTGGCAGCTGGCACAGTGCCAGGGAAGTCCACCTCAAACACATCGTTCTACACCTCAGGGAAATCACAAGCTGTCAAAATGAGTTGAAGCTCGTCTTTTCCACATTTAAACCATTAAGACCGGGAACGCATCTGTCATTTTTTTTCTTTTCTTTGGCTATTCAAAAATAGCAGATATACAAGCTCATAGCGCGGCACCGAGTGCTTGTAGATCTGCGATTTTTTGGAAAAATCGTGGAATATCGTGGGAATATATATTTAAAGCGAACACATTTTTTTTGCTTCTGGGTATTCTACAAATGTCTTCTGAATCCTAACAGTTTTATGTTGCTATAATATCAGTGCCTCTCAAAAATGATATGTATTTGGCCGTGGACCCCCATGTCAAAATATTTAGTTCCAAGGACCCCCAGAAGTTATAAGAGAGTAAAAAATATTCGCTTTAAAAAATATATATATTGTATATATATTCAAAGAATTGCACACATTGTCACGATTTTTCTAAAATAGCAGATCTACAAGCTCATAGCGCGACACTCTGTGCCTTGTATATCTGCTATTTTTGAATAGCGAAAGACATCTTAAAATGACAAACAGATGCGTTCCCGGTCTTAAACGGTTAACTCCTGGATTCTATTGAACTGGTGGGGATTCAGACACATGTTTGTGCTCAGTGCTCCGCCCGACTCTTATAGCAGCTGCAGCTAGTAATTACACTGCTCTGTCAATAAACATTAGTGTTACCGTCCTCAAACCACAGGCTTCAGTCCGGCCGACTTGTGTCACGAGTGCCGCGCTATGAGCTTGTAGATCTGCTATTTTTGAAAAAGAATTGTGAAAATGTGTGCAAATCTTTGAATATATATATATAATTGTTTTATTAAGTACATTTCTTTAACTAAAATCTTTGTTTCTGGGCGGTCCCTGGAACAACATATTTTGAGATGGGGGTCCGTGGACAAATACATATCATTTTGGTGGTCCTTGACATGAAAAAGTTTGAGAACCACTGATATAATATATCAGTGGTTCTCAAACTTTTTAGCAACATAAGTTTAAAAATAAATAAATTAGGATTTAGAAGATTTCCACACATTTTCATGATTTTTCAAAAATTGAAGATCTACAAGCTCCTAGTTGGTCGCATGAGTAAACTAAGTACATTTACTCGAGTACCGTTGGACAGTTATAACACTGTCTGTGTTCTGTTCCATCACACGGCAGGGGAAGCATCAGCAGTTTGTCCTCAGGGAGCGTTTAGTTCAGTTGTTGTTAACTAGTTGTACGAACACTTGTTTTATTGTTTTATTGTTTTATTAGATCTTGTTTAGTCGATACAATTATTTGTTTTAGCTCCTGCTCATTTGATTTAGCTTTTTTGCCTCATCTGTTTAAGGAAATAGGTAGCTGATATATTGCACTTTTACCTTAGCGCTAGGTATACTCTTGGATGCTTGTTTTTGCAGAAAATGCACTTAAGACTTCTGGTGATTAGTAGTTTTGTTCCCTACCTATGTTGAATGCACTTATTCTAAGTTGCTTTGGATAAAAGCGTCTGCTAAATGACTGTAATGTAATGTAATGTAATGTAATGCAAAGGCAGGACTGAAGATCTGCTCTGCCTGTTTCAATAGTAAAGCAGTGAAGAGAAACAGATGCTGCTGCAATACAATGTCATCCTAACAGCTCTAGTCTGCATGCAGGATGGATGGAGTGGTGGAAAAAGTACTCACATGTTTTACCTAAGTAAAAGTATCAATACTACAATGTAGAAATACTCTGTTACAAGTAAAAGTCCGGGATTCAAAATGTACTTGTAAAAGTACAAAACTATTGGTATCAAACTGTACCTGATGTATCAAAAGTAGAAAGTCCTCATTCTGCAGAATGTCCCATTTCACAAGTTTTCAAATAAAATTCATTTGAAAATAGCAGATCTACAAGCTCACAAGGCATCATGATGATGATAATCGCAATGACAATAACAATAATTCATTTGCTAATACAGTACATGCATGTCTTGATGTCATATTCGACCTGTAGACTTAATACAGTATATCACTTATTATTTCTTATTTGTCGCGTTATTTCCCCTATAAATTCAATTACATTTTTAAAATAAAAATCTGAGCTCATTGACATGCGGGACATTGTTCTGTTCATGAGGGACATGGGACAAACGTCCCATTTTTCTCCCCTGAACTGCTGGTCACCCTACGATGTACTTTTGACTCAAACAACACTTAACAAAACATTTAATTTGGGGGGCGAATTAATTGCGTGAACAGAACAAGATCACACATTGAACACATTGAAATATGAAGCCCTCTCTGTTTGGACTTCATGAGCATTTCATCACTTTAAAGGGGCTACACCATGAATTAAATTATTTTTGGGCTCCCCAGTGTCCCTTGTACTAAAACCCTTTTTTTTTATTTTTTACATTCAGTCTTTCATCTTCATTTCATGGATTTTCTGAATGGGTGTGTCTGAACAGGCCATTTCATTTTTTTTCTAATTTGATTGGTCCCACCCCCTCATTTTCAGTCTCCACCTCCCTTATTGTTTACAACCGGCGCCATTGGCCGTATTCTAATGAGGGCGGGGAAAAGCGGCGAGGAGGGCGGGGGGAGGTGATGATTGAAGCTGAAAAGGCTTGGAATGACAGACATACAGATTATGAAAAAAACTATCTGGGTGGTTGTTTAGGCTTAAACCTGTATAAAACGTATTAAGGGACAATATTTATATCAAATAAATATTTTTTAAATTCATGGTGTAGCCCCTTTAAAGGTACGTTATAAATGAGTCCTTCTCCTAGATTTGACCACTCATGTACAGTATGGAGGCCCAGTAACCTTCAACAGCACGACACACACACACACACACACACACACACACACACACACACACACACACACACACACACACACACACACACACACACACACACACACACACACACACACACAGGACAGGAGCTCCGTCAACTTGGTGTCAGGGGAAATCACGCCTTCTATTTTACCACCTTCATCTAACACTGAAAATGGGTCTCCATCTCCCTGACAACGCACGCACGCACGCACGCACGCACGCACGCACGCACGCACGCACGCACGCACGCACGCACGCACGCACGCACGCACGCACGCACGCACGCACGCACGCACGCACGCACACACACACACACACACACACACACACGGTACTAATATTATATATAGTATTATAATGTCATGATAGTATTTTATGCTATGGGCCATAATGAGCTAAACACACACTTTAATTAAGACACATTAGGAAGACTTGTACAGCAGAAAACTGTCTCTGTTTTCAATTTTAGAAGTATTTTCTAAAGATGCCGTTTGAGTTGTAGCTACATTTAGTTGTAATCGACCCCCCTCTGTGGCTCTGTACCCTGGCATTGTTTCTTGTCTTTTCCTTTTCTGGGCTCAACAGAGCTGATCTGGCTTGTTGCCTTCCTTCAGGCTTCATGTCAGCTGTTTATTAGCGTTTTTGTGTTATCTGGCTCCCGGGTTGCCAAATCATGTTCGTGCAACAAGCGCCGGTGTTGCCACACCCGTGAAACAAGCGGACCACTTTGGGTGCTCATATTCCCCGACGGGTATGGTCTAGTTATTATTATTGTTCAAACATTTTAAAATAGTGAAAATAGCCGATCTACAAGCTCACAACGTGTCGCATTGCGACGCGTTGTGAGCTTGTAGATCGGCTATTTTCATTACATCTGTGTGGCACTCTTGTATGATTAAGTAGGGCATTCATTTATGAAAAATAATTTGAAACATGGAGTTACAAGGTTCCTGACCGACAGCGACAATTTATTTTTAAATTATTTACTACTTTTCATGGTATTATTGCCAGTTTTCATGGTATAATTGCGAGTTGAACGTATGATTTTCTATGTTCAATTGTATCTCTAGTTACATGCAGTAAAACTGGGCGTCAACACTTTGCATTACTATCTATAATACATTATTCATTCCTTATGCTATTGTTATCTCCGCCAGGCAGGGTGGAGATTAGGTTTACAGGTGTGTGTGTGTGTGTGTGTGTGTGTGTGTGTGTGTGTGTGTGTGTGTGTGTGTGTGTGTGTGTGTGTGTGTGTGTGTGTGTGTGTCCTATCATGCTGTTCTCTTTATTTAGTTTTACATTCATACACTTACTGATCAGCTATTAGTTTCATGTCAATTTGGACAATCATGGTAATTGTGTTCTCTCTCTCTCTGTACGCATACCAGCATACTTTTTACATTATTATGATTCTTGTGAGGCAGTTATTTTGGACTCCTTGACTTATCGACCTCTATCAGCGTTGCAGCTTGACCTTGGAAAAGTGAGAAGAGGCGTCAGTAGTCAATCAATGGCATGAATTAATCACGTTTCCTGCTGAAGTGCAGCCTCAGCCTCCAGCAGTGGTGCAGAAAAGTATTCAAATTTTTTACTTAACACATTGCGTGCCAATTGCGTAGTTCTACGCAAACCTAAATAATTGTGCAGCGTGCCAGTCTACGCCAGTGCCAGTTCTACGCGAAGTGTTTTTTTTTTCTTTCTTTTTTTCGCAGTGACACATTTCATGGTAGGCCTCCCTCGCAGTGACACATTTCATTGTAGGCCTCCCTCGCAGTGACACATTTCATTGTAGGCCTCCCTCGCAGTGACACATTTCATTGTAGCACACCGGAAACGGAAACGGAAATGTCAATCGAAGATTTTCGTTCCCATCCGCCGCCGCTCTAAAGCTTCCGCTAATCCGCCATTATCTCCGGTGTTGTTTTTCTCCGCACTGAACGCTGTTTAATAGAAACTGCGACTACTGCAAAATCGATGTCTTCTCTGGGCCACTCACACAGCTACCCTGTGTGTCTACAAACAGTTGAACGCGCGATCTTAAGGTATTTAGCGAGGTCTGTGGCGAGGTGAAAAAAACAAAAAAACAACAATAAATCGCTGGCACTGGTAAGTGCATTATGATATTAAACTCTGGCGTGGAATGTGTTAAGGAAAAGTATCAATACTGCAATGTAAAAATACTCGTAAAAGTAAGGTATTTAAAATTTACTTGAGTAAAAGTACAAAAGTATTGGTAACACAATGTACTTAAAGTACCAAAAGTTAAAGTACTTATTACGCAGAAGGTCCCATTTCACGTTTTCAAATGTGTAACTTTTATGTAATGAATAAAAAAGTATTTTGTCCAATCTTGTATGTTAATACAATATAACTTAAACAATTGGAGCGGTTGTATTTGGTCTTCCTGCTCTTCTATTGAGACATTCAGATCCTGTGTCTAGGTGAGACATGACCTTTGATGGCATCCTGTTTCTGGTTCGACATGGATTTTGACCTGAAGGTCAAGATTCAATCCATCCCCTGAGCAAGCAGGCAGGCTCTATTA
Organism: Gymnoscopelus braueri; assembly: GCF_963280865.1. Classification (NCBI taxonomy): domain Eukaryota; kingdom Metazoa; phylum Chordata; class Actinopteri; order Myctophiformes; family Myctophidae; genus Gymnoscopelus; species Gymnoscopelus braueri. The sequence continues at coordinate 1,466,506 of NC_137620.1, read as the reverse complement.
GCTCAATGGTAAACATGTCAGCACTTGCAGGAGACCCGGATTCAAATCCGGATTAGAGCAGGAAAGTGCAGCTTTAATTCCCCTTGTTTATAAGTAGGGGCTGCTTTTGTTTGCCCACATTGTATTGTTGTGAACCTTGTATGATACTGTATGTATAATTATAGATACAGTAGCCTATTTGTCACGCTCAAACCCAGGGATGTAATGTAACCCAAAAATGCAGAAAACACTCTTAACACAAAAGAAGTGAAGGAAAACTAAGGTACACCTCACAGGGCAGATATCAAACATACTTTTCAAAAACAGAAACTCGAGCAGGAACACAGAACACAATAATCCAGCAACCTAACTAATAACAGAACACTCCTTAAATACGCTTCAGCTGGGTTGCCCGGGTGGAACCAGTCTCTCAATCAGGGCGGGGCACAGAGGGCAGGTGCAGAAGATTGTGACAATATCGTAATATTTTTCATTTGAATCTGCATCATTATAGTAGGATGTACAGTACATCTGCAATGCGTAGAAATTATTTGACCTCATGCAGCCAATGGTGTCCTGTTTCATTCCACATCTTTTTCACGTGTTTTCAGAAGTAGTTTATCATTAAGTGAAGCCGCCAGCTGGTTTTCCTCTCCTCTCCTCTCCTCTCCTCTCCTCTCCTCTCCTCTCCTCTCCTCTCCTCTCTTCTCCTCTCCTCTCCTCTCCTCTCCTCTCCTCTCCTCTCCTCTCCTCTCCTCTCCTCTCCTCTCCTCTCCTTTCCCCCACACTGAGAGAGCAGCAGCAGTAGAGAGGAGGGGGAGCAGGCTGAGGGAATATCACCACCACCTGCAAACATTTTTTACAGTCGTACTACAGTAAGATACTTCAAAATAGGGCTGCAACCATCGATTATGATTATGACTTTAACACATTCCCTGCAGAGTAATACTCACCTAGTGCCAGCAATTTGTGTTTTATAACCTTTTTCAACCGGTCACAAAAGTTTGGCACGCTGCGGCTTTATTTAGGTTCGCGTAGATCTATGCGACTGGCATGGAATGTGTTAATAATCAAAAATACTGTGATGTTCCAGCAACTGTCTTCTTATCAAACTTTATTATTAGTTCTTGTTTGTGAATAATATAAGAAATTATCAGGACCTATTCCGTCAATATGGCTGATAATTTAGTTTTCCTATGGTAAACAATGTATCCACAAATGAGGTAACTGAACAGTACAGTTCAAATTAATTGATTACCTCCAGACAGATTTACTCCTTCAATAAAATATGAAAAGTTTAGTAAGATCTCACTTTATTAAATATAACATTTGTATGAATTTATGTGATGAGGTCTATATTTCTTGCGGATTAGATGAAATGGTGAGCAACAATTGCACTTAGTAAACACTCACTCACTCACTCACTCACTCACTCACTCAGTGTGTGTGTGTGTGTGTGTGTGTGTGTGTGTGTGTGTGTGTGTGTGTGTGTGTGTGTGTGTGTGTGTGTGTGTGTGTGTGTGCGCCTGCGTGCGTGCGTGCGTGCCTGCGTGCGTGCGTGCCTGCGTGCGTGTGCATAATAAAGTGTATTCTAATATGCATGACTTTTTTCTGTAACTGTACTAAAGCCATGCATAAGGCAGACGTACGGTTCACTTAAAGTATCTCATGACGTCAACATGTCTCTGTAATGGAAGACTGTGGTTGGAGCCCTGGAATGCCTGCACAAGCTTTCACTGTGCAGCACAACTCAACGCATGCACACATGCACGCACACACACACACACACACACACACACACACACACACACACACACACACACACCCCAAGATGTATTTTGCCGTGTGGCTCCTGAGCATTTTACGTTGAGTAGCCCTTGCACATTGAATTACCTTGTTGTTGAAATGTGCTATACAAATACAATTGCCTCGCCTTGCCTAGCCCTGTTCTAGTTGATGGTTTTATTTTAGATTGTGTTGGACACTTGCATCGTGTTCTTTCAGCTTGAACAGAAGCCTCTGTTTCAGCACCAAGGACAGCACCACTGACCCTCACTGACACCAAATATTGTTAATATAGGAAGATACACGGTCTCAATTGGAGCCACTAGAGGCAAAATAGTACACAAATCCTACAAAATGGTCTCCTAAGTAGGAATGGTTTGCTTCTCCCCCGACCATCCCACCACCCTCCCTCTCCCCTCTCCCTGGCTGACAACATCATGTGGATGTGTATTTGTGTATTATCTTCATTAAAGAAAATACATGCTTTACATGTTTGAAAGTGCACTGTTATTGGCAAAGATGCTTTTAAGAAACCAAAACAAATCCCCCACAAACACACGTATTATTCAGTCTTATGCTAGATGTGCTCCTGTTTCTGCTCAACATTGTAACAGGGCCTTTTATTTATAAGGTAGGACAGTTCTACTGACACTCACTGTTTCAGCACCAAGGACAGTGCCACTGACTCTCACTGTTTCAGCACCAAGGACAGTTCTACTGACTCACTGTTTCAGCGCCAAGGACAGTTCTACTGATTCTCACTGTTTCAGCACCAAGGACAGTTCCACTGACTCTCACTGTTTCAGCAACAAGGACAGCACCACTGACACTCACTGTTTCAGCACCAACAAGTTCCACGGACTCTCACTGTTTCAGCACCAACGACAGTTACACTGACTCTCACTGTTTCAGCACCAACGAGTTCCACTGACTCACTGTTTCAGCACCAACGACAGTTACACTGACTCTCACTGTTTCAGCACAAAGAACAGTTCTACTGATTCTCACTGTTTCAGCACAAAGGACAGTTCCACTGACTCTCACTGTTTCAGCACCAACGACAGTTACACTGACTCTCACTGTTTCAGCACAAAGGACAGTTCTACTGACTCTCACTGTTTCAGCACAAAGGACAGCTCCACTGACTCTCACTGGTTTCAGCACCACTGGTCGACTGGAGTTTGACTTTGTTTCTGGAGTTTGGTTCTGTTATAGGTAATTTACATCTGGCCAGTCTGACCACACCCCAAAACCAACCGCATTGGTCTTAAATTTCTCATTGGCTACTTTCCCAAAGCCCAGGAACGGATCGTCCTCGCCCTGTTTGCTAACGGAATCTTTTGCTGTCTCAGGTGCAGTAGGAGAACGAGGCTCAGGCCAGTTCCCTCGTGCCTGCAGCGGTGGAAAAAGTACTCACATTTTTTACTTCAGTAAAAGTATCAATACCACTATGTAGAAATACTCTGTTACAGGTACAAGTCCGGTATTAAAAATGTACTTGCGTAGAACTACAAAAGTATTGGTGTTAAAATATACTTAAGTAGTCTACTAAAAGTACTCATTGTGCACAATATCCCATTTGACATGTTTCAAAATGTATACAAATCCTTTGAAAATAGCCAATCTACAAGCTCACAATTTGCGATGTGTTGTGAGCTTGTAGATCGGCTATTTTCAAATAGCCGTGGCTGAAGTGGTTCATGTATGTTTTACAAAGTAACTAGTAACTAAAGTTTTTAAATAATCGTACTGGAGTAAAAGTACAATATTTGCCTCTGAGATGTAGTGGAGTAGAAGTAAAAGTATTGGAAATTGGAAATACTCAAGTAGAGTACAAATACCTCAAAATTGAACTTAAGGACAGTACTTGAGTACATGTACTTAGTTACTTTCCACCACTGCGTGCCTGTCTCATTACTGTTCAGCATTTTCAGCAGATGTGCTAGCATCGTTGCCAGTGGTGGAAGAAGTACTCAGATTTGTTTTTAAGCAAAAGGCCTGTCATAGCAATTCACAATTCTCACTCTCACAGGACTCTGCAGGACTTTGCTTCCAACTAGAGCTCGCTGGGAAAAAGAATGCCGCTTCCTTGGAGTAAACAGCCACTCAGTGTGTGTTAAACTAACCATCTATCGCTGTCTGTGGAGGGGGGAAAGCAGTGTTGTGGGATGTAAAGAGCCTAACAGCCTGAAGAGCATATGGTCCCGTTCTAAGCTGGTGGGACTGCAGGAGCATAGCAGGAGCAATAGTGAAAAAATATGTCAAATTCTATATTTTACTAACAAATTAGAGGAAAATAAAGCTAAATGTAGTTTTTTTGCCTGGAATTGTCTTTCAAGTTCAGAAAACTCATTCCATTGTTTCAGTTGCGCCTCTGTTTTCAGGACATTGCAGAAGTGTTTTTGTTTGACTGAACACCTTGAATGTACACAGAGCGTTATCTCTGAGAGTGTAGAAATGCACCCATAAGGGTCCGCATTGATCTTTTGTTTCCTTTGTTTTCTCTTTTCTTTATCTTTTAATTTCACTTCTATTTTATCATCACTCTTTTATTTATTTTACATTTGTCTCTTTCTGGTTTAGAATAAGATTATGTTTCTGTCTTGGCGTTGGTTACACAATGCAATTTCCGGTAATACATGTATTTCACAATGCAGGTGTTTTCATGAAGGTGATTTTAATTTGCAAAGAGAGAACATTTTGAGTGTTTTAAACTGGTTGCTATTGAACTGAGTAGAGCGTTTTAAACTGGTTGCTGAGTAGAGCGTTTTAAACTGGTTACTATTGAACAGAGTAAAGTGTTTTAAATTGGTTGCTATTGAACTGAGTAGTGTTTTAAACTGGTTGCCATTGCACTGTGTAGTGTTTTAAATTGATGTATGTTTATCTGAGTAGAGTGTTTAAACTGGTTTCTATTGAACTGTGGACCTGTGACAAATTCAATTCAATTCAGTTTTATTAAAGTGCCAAAGTTGTCTCAAGACACTTTACATATAGAGCAGCCACCCAACATTGACCCACCCTGAGCAACCAATTGAGCGACAAAGGGCTTAACATATCTGCTCTGATAAGAATCACAATATTAATTTAACAGAGATTATAAAGCCTCTAATAACTTGTGCGTTGTTTGTAGAGCTGTTTGGTGTTTACTTGTTGAAGGCGGGTCGCATTGTGCCACAGAGAACCCAGGTGTTTAACCCATTGAGACCGGGAACTCATCTGTGTGCAATTTTTCGATCCCTTTGGGCTATTCAAAAATAGCAGATCTACAAGCTCATAGCGCGGCACCGATAGCTTGTAGATCTGCTATTTTTGAGAAATCGTGAAAATGTGTGCAAATCTTTGAATATATATATTTTTTAAAGCGAACATTTGTAACTCAAATCTTTGCTTCTAGAGGATTCTACAAATGTCTTCTAAATCATAATAGTTCTTTTTTATTTAAACTTATGTTGCTATATATCGAAAACCGCAGACCCCCATCTGAATACATTTTGTTCCAGGGACCCCCAGAAGCAAAGATTTGAGTTAAAAACACATTCCCCCCCCAAAAAAATAGCAGATCTACAAGCTCATAGGGCGGCACTCGCACCAAAGAAATAAAAAAAATTACACACAGATGCGTTCCCGGTCTGAATGGGTTAAGCGGTGAGGACAGTGATTTAGGAGGAGACGTGTGGAAAAAGCAGCAACAACACAGAGGTCACAAATAGCTCCCTGTTTGGCTGATTTATGGGCCTCTGTTATGGCTGCGAATGGACAAGCAGAAATAAAATAAATGGCCATCCAGTAGGCCCGGGGATACATCAAAGATACTCTGTTTATACACCCAAGAACATGTATAACGCCATAAAATGTGTCCTTCTGGCTGGGTAAACAGAGTGAAACGCTGGACAGATTGAGACAGGGCAGGACAGAGGCTGATCATTATGCAAACCAGATGAATGTATTGTATACTCTTGGACAGTGGTGGAAAGTAACTAAGTACCTTTACTCAAGTGTTTTACCTAAATAAAACATTTACGGTACTTTTATTTTACTTGTGTGTGTAAATGTTTCGATACTTTATGCTTCTACTCCACTACATCTCAGAGGTCACTCCACTGCAATCATCTGAAAACTTAAGTTACAAGTTACTTTGTAGATTTAGATTGCTATTACAAAACATACAGTATCAAAACATACAGTATCAACCAACTTAAAAAGGACTTTTACTAGTAACAGAGTATTTCCACATTTTGGTATTGCTACTTTTGCTTAAAGGTAGGGTAAGTGATTTACTTTAGTTAAAATAAGTGTTAAATAGCTCTATATTCTGATAGTACTCATTGCTATAGAGTGTTTGTTCAGTAAAAGGAGTCTCCCATGTCTCTCCAGCTCTTTAATAAACAGAAAATGCATTTTCAGTGCGCTCTCCCGATTAGCTTAAATGTTGTCCCCTACCTAAAAATGTACTATATCCTGTTTACTAAAGAGCTGGAGAGACCCCTGTGACCGAACAAACGCTCTGTAGCAATGATACTATCAGAATATAGTACTTTAACCTTTGAAAAAACTAAACAAAAAATACCCCAAAAAACATCATTTACCCTACCTTTAAGTAAAACAATCTGAGCACTTCTACACCACTGGTTGGCGTTTCAGATTTTAATAGAGAGGTTTAGAGATCATGTGTGGCTGAGATGTGATGCGAGCTTGTCAGAAAAGCTGATGATGAAGATGCTTGACGTAGAGGAGAGTGAGGGCAAGGGGAGGGTGGACGGATGAGGAAAAGTATGGAGTGATGAATAGTTTTGCACGCTTGCTCTAATATAGAGTTCAAGCAGCTTACTGGCCTTGTTGTTAAGAGTGTCCGCCCTGAGATTGGGAGGTCGGGGGTTTAATCCCCGGCCGTGTCATCCCAAAGACTATAAAAAGTGAACCCGATGCCTCCCTGCTTGGCACTCAGCATCAGGGGTTTGATTGATACTCTTACAACATTTGGTTACATTTGTACACTCCCATGAGTTAAATGAACACTGAGGATTTTACAGCATATTACTGCAATGGTGCAGAAGCGTAGTCAGCGACGTCTATGCTTAACGATTAGATGGGACGGGCAGCAAAAACCTCCCCAACAATACCTCCAAACGTGTCGATTCTGTTGGAGCGTCACAAACTGCATGCACATTTCTGTTTAGAGCCGCCGTGATTAGCCTAATTGCCCATTGCTTAAAAGATGACTGGGAAAGTGGGCACTGGACAGCAATACACACCCTCAACAACACCTCATAGGTGAAATGAGTCACCAAAAAGTCTGTTGTAGACAGATGCCAGGACGTTGTTGGCCTGGCATCCTATAGTGTGTATAGTTTTAATGTAGGCTGATGATAGGTTCTTGGTTTACGTATGTATTAGTTATTATTAGATTATTGGTTTACTTATGTATTACTTCATTATTAGATTACTATTTTTATGCATTTGATGTATTATTGATGTATTATGATGTATTATCCTGTGTCCTTGCTTACTGTAAGTGAAATGAATGAATGAATTACTGTAAGTCACTCTGGATTAAGAGCGTCTGCTAAATGCCTAAACTGTAAACTGTTCTGTCTCCTAGCGTTTGAGATAGATTTAACTGAAGGTTTGAACTACTATTATGTGATAGACAATTTCAAGTGCAAGCCCAGTTGTTGTAGACTAGATATGGGCTAATCCACGGAGGATGTGGGCTTTTGCGGTTGCACATGTTTGAACGTTATTTGATTCGTTAACTTTGTTTGCTGTTGTTGTCGCAATTTCGAAATGACTCAATCATTTGTGCATGACGTCATGTTCACATCTATCTGTCTGTGAATTAATCATTTTTATCCGATATCTGTTGTGATCATTTGTGTATAGGCCACTGGAAACCATACCATGAATGACATATCGTAGACTATTTTATTCACGTTTCTATTATCTTGTATTGCGGTGCAGTAGCTCTTTCTCAATAGACATATCGGCCCGGGTATTTGGCCTGTGTGCATTTGAACTTGGCTTACTTTGTGAACCCAAAGTCCCTGTGGTTGGAATCACATCACTTTACAGAGCTTGAAGTTTTCTCTCTCTCTCTCTCTCTCTCTCTCTCTCTCTCTCTCTGTCAGTGGTGTAAAGTAACTAAGTACATGTAATTAAGTAAAATGTTTAGGCGCTTTTTACTTTAGTGGAGTATTTCCAATTTCCAATACTTTTACTTCTACTCCATTACATCTCAGAGGCAAATATTGTACTTTCACTCCATTACAATTAATTGGAAACTTTAGTTACTAGTTACTAGTTACTTTGTAGATTTTGATTATTATTACAAAGCATACATTACCCACTTCAGCCTTATTTACATTTCGGCCATTTGAAAATAGCCTCACAATGCTCACAATGTGGTTGGTGTTTATTCATTGAAGGCGGGTCGCCTCGTGCCACTTGTGAACAGGGACATTCTGCATAATGAGTACTTTTTTTTTTACTTTAAGTACATTTTGATACCAATACCTTTGCACTTTTACTCAAGCACATTCCAGACTTTCACTTATAACAGCGTATTCCTTCATTGCAGTATTGATACGTTTACTTAAGTAAAACATTGGAGTACTTTTTCCACCACTGCTCTCTGTGTGTGTGTGTGTGTGTGTGTGTGTGTGTGTGTGTGTGTGTGGGTGTGGGTGTGGGTGTGGGTGCGTGTGCGTGTGCGTGTGCGTGTGCGTGTGTGTGTGTGTGCGTGTGTGTGCGTGTGCGTGTGCATGTCCATAATGTGTTGTGGAGGACATAAGCAGGTCATACAGACACATGCAGCAGACCCAGAGGATTAATTTAACGAGCTGTCCTACACAGCCCCTCGTTAACACCATCATGCACAAATCTCCGTTCCACTGCCGCCTGCCGTAACTAATTGACTTATTCTGCAGGCCTAAGCAGTAGTGAACGCTCTCATATTTCATATCCATCTTTTTCATATTTTTTTTTTAAGGGGTGTGGGGGGTAACTCTTGAAAAGCGCTGCAGCAGCGGATATTACACAAACTGGTTTGACCACGTAGTCAAGAAACCGCATGTTATATTTTGTATTAGATAGATCGACAGATAGATGCCTTTATTGATCCCGCAAGGGAAATTCAGGAGCCAGAGACAGGACGGCAGTAAAAGTTACACAGATACAGAGCATAGAAGTACAGCAGGTACATTAAAGTACAGAGGACCTCAAACATAATAAAGTAGGCTTATACATTAGTGATGCGCGGGGTCAGGTTTTTTCATAACCCGCCCTGCACGGAAACCCAACCCGCCCCAACCCGTCCGGCAACAATGAATATAAATCAACGTCTGGTCCCGCCCCGCAACCCGCCAAAAAAAAAAAAACCCCGCGGGACCTGCAGGTTACGGGTCGGTCCGCGCATCACTACTATACATATTTGAATGTTACGTGTGGAAAATCAGTGAGATTGAAAAAGGAGCGCTTGTTTTCTGGCGGGTGCGAGACGGAGCGAGCGGGAGCTCCCCCCCTGGACCGTTCAACCCGCGGGCACACCGTCTGCGGCCGGCTAAAAGTCGAACGGCGTCCAGCCGCCGAACGGCGACAGCGAAAAAAAGAAAAAGAAAAGAAAAGACCTCCGGCCCCCGGGAGGAGGACAGGAGGAGTCCTGTTAGCTTAGCGGTTTAGTCAGCTTAGCGGTTTAGCTTCGCTGCCACATTCTCATGGCAAACGGTACAAAGGATTCATTCAATTGTATCTTATGTAAGTTTAAGAACTCTCACCAGTTCAACAGTTGAGACAATGTGTACTTAACACAACATTATAACCATATAACATAGACAGATTGATATCACGTTAATATCCACTCCTATGCGGGAGGTCTTTCATGATTAAGATGGTATGACTTAATGAATGCATCAGTATCTTCCATACCTTGTTTCTTCAAATATGTTTCTTGCTCTACCTTTAATACTTCTATACTTTGTTTCTTCCCTTATTTCTTATACACAGTATTGCTTCTAAACCTCAAAGGCATCTTATGCAGTAAAACAGTAAAATCCTGAGATTAATAACTGGAAATGTAGAAGAGTTTGGATCCTCAGAGGTCCATTGAGATCACGCAGTGGATCTTATCTTATTGAATAACTGCATACAGTCTCATTCTTATCTTATCTTATTGACTCAACAGCAAACGGTCTGGCCTTTTAACCCATTGAGACCGGGAACGCATCTGTGTCATTTTAAGATGTGAGCTTGTATATCTGCTTTTTTTGAATAGCCAAAGAAATCTAAAAATGACACATTGTTTTTTAACACAAACTTCTCTTCTGGGCGTCCCTCGCACAACACCTTTTCTGATGGAGGGTCTGCGGGCAAATACATATAATTTGGGGGGTCCGTGGCACGAAGAATTTTAGAACTACAGATATAGAAGGCATTTGTGGAATCGGCCTCAGGTGTTAATGGGTTAAATGAACACTCAGGATGTTACAGCGTGGGCTTACATTTTTCATTGTGTTAAAGGACGACTTCACCGCTTTTCAATCTATCTTCATATAATTGGTCCTCACTAATACTCATGATAAAATGGTAAAAAAAAAATCTACTCGGTCTGTGTCTCAGAGGAGGGCTGTGGACAGTTCAGAGTCCCGTCTACCAGTGACATCATCGATGGGGAATCCAAGCTAATAGAAACTGCAGGCTTCCTGGAAAGTTGCAATGCAATCTAAATAAAAAATTTGAAATCTTGTTGGAAAAAATAATCATGTCTAACGATGATGTCACTGGTAGACGGGTTTCTGGACTGTCCACAGCCCTCTTATGAGACACAGACCAAGTAGAAAAAAATGATACCATTTTATCATGAGTATTAGTGAGGACCAATTATATGAAGATAGGTTGAAAAGCGGTGAAGTCGTCCTTTAATGGTGGTGATGCAGGATGTTGCAGGGTTGTCACGCTCACACGCACGCACGCACACACAATTTTTTAACACTAACCCTAAAGCCTATACATTTGAACTGACTGAACAGACACAGACACTAGACATTGAACTGCGCGCACGCACGCGCACACGCACACGCACACGCACACACACACACACACAGTGTGGGATGAGAGGTTGAAAGACGCACAAAGACAATTAGTGGAACGTGAAAGTGAGACGCCATAATCTGAGTTTGAGTTATTTTGAGAACGAAGATGATTTTATTAGAGAGAGAGAGAGAGAGAGAGAGAGAGAGAGAGAGAGAGAGAGAGAGAGAGAGAGAGAGAGAGAGAAGGAGGTAATAACAAGTGATGAAGGGAGGCCGAGGGAGAGATAAAGATGGAGAGGAGAGGAGATTAATGCACAGGAGGGAAAAGACTGATAATGGAAGCGGAAAGAGTGGGAGGAGAGGAGAGGATTTGAGAGGAGGTGGAGGGGAGAGTTCAGGAGAGGAGAGGAGGAACATATGAGGTGAGGAGAGGAGGTGAGAGGAGGTCAGGTGATGGTAGGAGTGGGGGAGGGGCCGTGCCGACAGCATGGTCATCATACTGAAGCCCACTGCTGACTGCACACCTGCCTTGCAGTGTTGATTTCGTTGACTAAAACTATGACGAAAAATGTTCGTCGACCACCTTTTTTCACTGACGAAAACTAAATAAAAACTAAGCTATGATGACTAAAACTGAGACTAAATATATTGACAATTTCTCCTACAAATAAAAACTAGACTAAAATGTTAGTGAGGGACGAGTGGAGAAGAGATCCAGTGGAACTAAAAGACAAGTCATTTTATGCTTGGTTGCGCTCGGGTGTTGGGCTCTGAAAATAGCCGATCTACAAGCTCACAACGTGTTGCGCTGCGACGCGTTGTGAGCTTGTAGATCGGCTATTTTCAGTATGCAACCAAGTGTAAAATCAGCCATTACGAGGCTTGACCACCAAATACATTTTAGTCGACTAAATCAAATGTAGATTTAGTCGACTAAAACTAGACAAAAACTAAAACATTTCACATGACTAAAACTAAATTGTATTTTCTTTTTCCAAAAGACTATGACTAAAACAAAATCCAAATTTGCTGTCAGAATCAACACTGTTGCCTTGAAATGCAACACACTCTCACTCCCCAAACGGCCTATCGTGACTTCTCGGGACAGACGTCAAACGGGCGAGTGAGTCGCCCTGCCGAGTGCTGCCAAGTCCGCCTCATCCGACTCATAGCCGTTCCAGACATGGCTTCATAGGTTGTGTAATTGATAGAAAATAAGTAATTTTTAGGATGAACTACTCCTTTAACAATAACAGTGATGTACGCAGTGAAGGTTTCTACCCACAGCCATGAGACAGCAGCACAGTCTCTCTCTCTCTCTCTCTCTCTCTCTCTCTCTCTCTCTCTCTCGCTCTCTCTCTCTCTCTCTCTCTCTCTCTCACACACACACACACACACACACACACACACACACACACACACACACACATTGTCTACCTCTCTCCATCTTTCTCCCTGATTTCTGTCAAATGTGTCAAATGTGTCTGTAATCTGCAATGTCTGATTGTTAATTCCTTGTGTCAGTCATGTTTGTATCACCAGTCAATCAAAGGCTGTGATTTGAAATGTAGGTGTCAGGTTTTCACTTCCCTACACTCACTTTGTGAGAGCTTCATAAGTCTGACTGTCACTGATATCACGGCTACACAAGTTCACAGTATAATAAGATATACACGGCTATATCGGAGAGGTGTCAGACCTTAATATCAACCTTGGCCAAGCGGGGATTCTCTCTTTTGTTTGTCCCTAACCCTAATGAATGTTAGGGAGCCCTTGGCTAAGAAAGCAAACAAGCAGGGATTACAACATAAAAACACAAAGCAAAACACAAATGACCATCATTAACTCAAACTCCAGTAAAACAGACAGTAGAACTCAGTTTTTAACGTCTGAAGTAAACTTTTAAAATCACCCACAGGGATTATAGTGATTATAGTGGGGTCATTCCAGCACCAAGGAGCATTACAAACTAAAACCACATTCTGTGGACGAACGAGAGACAGTAAAAAGAGTCAGGTTCATGGAGCGGAGACCCGGGTTCCAATCCCTTGTGTTTCAATTACCTCCCTCTGTCAGTAGAGGACATACAATTTATGGATTAGAGCTTTAAATTAAAGGTATTTACACACTTGACAGATAAACAATCTGTTACAAGTAAAACGCCTGTGTTCAAAATGTTACTTAGTAAAAGTACAAAAGTATTGGCATCAAAATATACTTAAAGTACCAAAAGTAAAAGTACTAAATTGTTTGAAAATAGCAGATCTACAAGCTCGCAACGCATTGCGATTTGTCTAAGTGATCCTGGGCGCTACACTCCCTCTGCCAGCCTAGGGAGAGCCTAGAGCCGAGCTCATGCCTCCTTCAATGCATGAGAGCTAGCAAGCCGCTTCTTATCACCCGACAGGGGGGAGGTTCCCTGGTTGGACGTAATGCGTGGAAGGAACACATTATTCCAACGAGACCCTTTCCCCTCCATCAGGCGCCCGGGCTGACCAGGGGGAGGCAGTATAGAGACCAGGATTACTACATGTTTTTGTGAGGGTACCTACCCTAGAAGACACTGGGAGAACATGCAAACTCCACACAAAATAATCCTATTTGAACTGGAGAGTGTGTGGTGTAAAGTGACTAAGTACATTTACTCAAGTACTGTACTTAAGTACAATTGTGAGGTACTTTTACTTTACTGGAGCATTTCCGATTTTCAATACTTTTACTTTTACTCCACTACATCTCTGAGGAAAATATTGTACTTTTACTCCACTTCAATTATTTGATAACTGTAGTGACTAGTTACTTTGTAAAGCATACATTAACCACTTTAGCCATGGCTATTTGAAAATAGCCAATCTACAAGCTCACAATGCATCGCAAAGCGACACGTTGTGAGCTTGTAGATCTGCTATTTTCAAAGGATTTTTATACATTTGGATACAAGTACATTTTTAATGCCGGACTTTTACTTGTAAGGGCGCGCTCCCACCAAGAGTTGGCTGGCCGCTGTTTGCAGAATCTGCCAATGCATTGTCAATGCAAATGCGTTGATTCACGCAAGAGCAGATTTTTCCGCTAGTCGCGCAGACCTTGCGTTTATCTGCTCTCCGCGACTAAGCATAAAACTGCTGGAGGCAGGCGCTGATTTTCTCCCTCTGTCCAATCGGGTGAGTCGAAGGCGGACCGTCTCAAGACTCAGGAAGCAACATGGTGCTCAAGGCAGAAGGCACAGGCGGTGCGGGCTACGGGGAGGCTCCTGAAAGTGAGTGACAGGCGCGACACTCCCGTTTTTTTTAATCCGCTGGCTGCAAAAAACTGTGGCACAACCTGCGTTTAACAGCGGCCAGCCAACTCTTGGTGGGAGCGCACCCTAACGGAGTATTTCTACATGGTGGTATTCATACTTTTACTCAAGTAAGGAATTTGAGTACTTTTTCCACCACTGGCGTTCAGACAGTGTTTCACACTCTGTCTGGTGACATGCAGTCTGGAGGCTTACAGCAGCCTCTGACAACCTGACATGTTTCATCTCCCAGTCGTTTCACCTTGTCCCTCCGTATCACAGTCTACCAGCTACCAACGCTGTAGCCAGTGGTGGAAAGTAACTAAGTACATTTACTTAAGTACTAAACTTAAGTAAAATGTTTTGGTATTTGTACTTTACTTGAGTATTTCCAATTTCCAATACTTTTACTTCTACTCCACTACATCTCGGATCCAAATATTGTACTTTTACTCCACTACATTTATTGGAAAAATGTAGTTACTAGTTACTTTTTAGATTTTGATTATTATTACAACACATACATTAACCACTTCAGCCCTATTTCGGCCATTTGAAAATAGCAGATCTGCAAGCTCACAATGCGTCGCATGTAGCTCTGCTATTTTTAAAAGATGTTTATACATTTGAAAACCTGAAACGGGACATTCTGCATAATGAGTTATTTTACTTTTAGTACTTTAAGTACATTTTGATGCCACTACTTGCCAATACACACACACCGCACGCGTCCCGTCGCGAACCCCCCCCCCCACCCCACACACACACACACACCGCACACGTCCCGTCGCGAACCCACCCCCCCCACCCCCCACACACACACACACACCGCATGCGTAAGAAAATATATCTTGGCTTTCTGCCCCAGTGTTTACACACTTTCATTTAAAAACTAAACTAAAACTAAAAACTAATTTAAAAAAACTAATGATCAACAAATCTGCAAAGTAACTTGTAAATAAAGTATTCAAATAAGAGGAGTAAAAAGTACAATATTCACCTCTGAGATGTATAGTGGAGTAGAAGTATAAGGTATAGAAAAATGGAAATACTTAAAGCTGCACTACGTAACGTTCCTCTTCTACCCCAGAAAGTGCTGAAATGTTTTACCATTGAGCTAATAGAGCCGGCCTGCTTGCTCAGGGGATGAATTGAATCTTGACCATCAGGGCAGAATTTGTGTCTAGGTGAGACATGACCTTTGACACAATCTAAATGTCTCAATAGAAGATCAGGGAGACAAAATACAACCACCCCAATTGTTATATTGTATTAACATACATGTATGGAACATGTCAGTTCCATACAGATTGGACAACAAAATGTATTCATGAAAACAAAAGTTACATAGTGCTGCTTTAAAGACGGGGTGCCGTGATTTTCAGTGATCCCCCCCCCCCCCTAAAACATAATCATCAGGTATTATGGTTATATAGTATATAGTTATACTAGGAGGAAGATTTTTTTCAAAAAAGTGTACAGAAATTGTTAAAATTATGTTTTTATGTGGACACGCCTCCAGTTCATTAAGTATACCTGGTTCTCACCTTAGCACCTCCTCCACCACCTTATCACCACCCACCTGT